>NC_138375.1:90575472-90617770 GCF_054177405.1 Leptonychotes weddellii | reverse complement strand
GCAGGGAGTCTGCTTCTCCCTCTGACCCTCCTCCCTCTCATGCTCTCTGTCTCTCATTCTCTCACTCAAATAAATAAATAAAATCTTTAAAAAAAAAAATCTTTAAAATAAATTTAAAAAATAATAAAATAGACAAACGATTTTAACATAACAAAATATAAAAAAACTAATAGGGTTTGATTCCACATTGTAATTAAGAAACTACCACTTAAAGCCTAGTAGAGCATCTAAGGTCATCCACAATTTTTTTTTTTTTGAGATTTTATTTATTTATCTGACAGAAAGAGAGAGAGCGCACAAGTAGAGCGGCAGGCAGAGGGAGAGGGAGAAGCAGGCTCTCTGCTGAGCAAGCAGCCCAATGTGGGAACTCGATCCCTGGACGCTGGGATCATGACCCGAGCCGAAGGCAGCCGCTCAACCGACTGAGCCACCCAGGCGCCCAGTCATCCACAATTTTCTGTAAAGACTATTAAAATACTCAATACCTTTCCCAACCACCTATATGACCTATGTGTATGAGGCTGGATTTTCTTCAGATGGTTCAACCAAAAATAAAAATCCTACATACACAGTAACAAATACAGAAAGTGATAGGAGATGCCAGCGTTTTCACTTATGCCCAGCATTAGAGACTTGCAAAACTATAAGGCAAGGTAGAATATTCCTCAAACTAAATTATTTTTATTTTGTAAAATAAAAGGCATTTCTCATAAAACTCTATTACATACATTAAGATTTAGTGGATTTACTAAGTTTAAGTGAATTATTAAAATATTTTAATTTCTAATAGTTGAATATGAATTACAACCTACATAAACAAAACTCTTTGGAGTTCTAAATCATTTTTAAGAGTGTGAACGGTTGCTATAGACTAAATTTTGAAAACTTATTCCAACACCGTATTTCCCCAAGTGAATGCCCATGATTATTTTAGATTATAGATAGAAAAAAAAAGGTTTACTAAATAAATATTAGAAAAATTAGCCAACAGAATCCATCTTGTATATACTAATGCTTAAGAAGTTAAACTTTTTTACTTAAAATGTGAATTTGAGGAAAATTAAGTAAATAACAACACAGGTGACATTGAGATATGACCAGTCTTAAAAAGTAGTACTCAAATCACTCAAGTGGGAGATACTGCTTTAATCCACTATTTACACATATCCTTCAAACAAAGAACTTCCTCTCATCACTTATCTACTCAAAAACATTTAAAGGTTCTTAATACAACAGAATCTGTCCCCAACTACCTTCACGGCCTTGTAGTCTCCTATTCCCTACTCTATACCAGGGAGCTCTAGCCAAAATTCCCCAGAAACATCATACTCTGGCACCTTCACACTTGTGTGTGTAATGTTGCCACTGCCTGAAAGCAATCCTAGAATCCTCAAGACTCCATTCTTGGTCAATTTCCATTCGATCTTCATGCCCCAATTTGAAAGCTTTTCCTAATTTCCTAGAAAATTTTAATACTGTCTTCCGTATGTTTCCATAACACTTGGAACTTGTATTTACTCATGACAAATACGGTATTCAAATATTCAAACAAATACAAACTCTCTCCATTACTGTGAGTTCTCCAAAAAGGAGGGATCTTCTACCAGCACTGCCCAGCACAATGCTTCATTTTTTTACCTATTAAGTCGATTAGGATCCTCCAGTGATGAAGGATTTTCTTCTTTCCCATGGATCAATGATTTTCAACAAAAATGGTTGCCTACTACAGGTGCTATCAAGTGAGTTATTCTCTAAGGCCCAAACCTCCTTAAGGCCTTGGAGAATAAAGTGTTCACTAAATGTTCTAATACCTAATGGTACAAGAGCATTAATGAGGAAGAAAAATGGGTAAATACCCATTCTACATTATTGACAAAAAGTTACACTACCAATAAACAAAAAGAATCCATGGATTATTAATTTTTTAAAATCAGTAGAGTATCATGCCTGTAAGGCCTAATACACAAAAAGAGAAATCATGGGGCCACCTGGGTGGCTCAGTCGGTTAAGCATCTGCCTTTGGCTCAGGTCATGATCTCAGGGGTCCTGGGATCAAGCCCTTCATTGGGCTCCCTGCTCAGCGGGGAGTCTGCTTCTCCCTCTTCCTCTGCCCCTCCTCCTGCTCATGCTCTTGCTCACTCTCTGTCTCTCAAATAAATAAAATCTTAAAAAAAAAGAGAGAGAGAGAAATCATGGACCACTAAAGAACAATCACGGGGCACCTGGGTGGCTCAGTCGTCTAGGCGTCTGCCTTCACAATCCCAGGGTCCTAGGATCAACCCCCCACGTTGGGCTCTCTGCTCAGCCTGTCACTCCCCCTGACTGTTCTCTCATTCTCTGTCAAATAAATAAAATCTTAAAAAAAAAAAATCATAAAATACACCACTATGCAAGTAAAATTGAAGGTGATGTTACTGAGAATCAAGTAATATACGAAAGGAAATCCTAAAGCATCAAGTTGTTCTGTGTTTGCAGACGGTATTTGTTACTGTACTTAGTAATTTCTCCCAAATTAGAAACTTCATTTCACATTTGTGTCATAGCCAGTGTTTTTTAGAAAAATATCACGTATGAATTAGGCCAATATGTTTATTATTGTCAATCCCTAAAATCATCTTTGATTTTTTTCTATGTTCAATAGATCATCTCATGCTATCAAACACTTGTTTTTCCTACAAAATTTATTTCTAGCACAAGTTCTAAAATCATCTGAAGTTATGTAAATTTTTTTTTTTTAAGATTTTATTTATTTTTCAAGAGAGAGAGAGAGACAGCGAGAGAGGGAACACAAGCAGGGGGAGTGGGAGAGGGAGAAGCAGGCTTCCCGCTGAGCAGGGAGCCCGATAAGGGGCTGGATCCCAGAACCCTGGGATCATGACCTGAGCTGAAGGCAGACGCTTAACGACTGAGCCACCCAGGCGCCCTGAAGTTATGTAAATTTAATCTAAATTTAAAAAATCAGTTCTAGCCTTTAACTTCATTCAAGAAAAAAGTTTACCAAATTAACTTTTACTTGCTAAAAAACAGCCTAAGTAGTTAAAGATACTTTTACATTTAGGTCAACTATACTGATAAAGCACTTTCCAATTCCCTTGTTCATTTAACATTTATTGGAGCAACACAAGAAGTTGGTTATTAGAAATATAAAAGTGAATAGCACATGATCCCCAACCTCAAGAAAAATGTTAGCTTTAAAAATTCTAGCCTGTCTCCTGCATATTTCTCTAGCAAACATTTCAATCATACTTTGTCTTACAAAACTCTTACTACACCTGTTCCTCTTCTTTAATGTAAATAAGCTTGACTTTTTAACCATACACGGTCAATTTATAAAGCAGCTCTCACATCCTCCTGACTTCTCACTTATAATCTCACCGATAGCAATAAATACTATCTAAAGTTTCATCCAATTAGAGAAATGCATTTTCATGCTTCTCACTGCCAAAATGCCAAAAGTGGGTATCTACTATATCCTTTTGGTAGTTAAATAACAAAGAAGTGATGATATCCAACTTGGCTACTGCCAGGTATATAGGAAGTAAATTTTTCTAAGAAAGTTTTGCTGAGGGTGCCTGGGTGGCTCAGTTGGTTAAGCGACTGCCTTCGGCTCAGGTCATGATCCTGGAGTCCCGGGATCGAGTCCCTCATCGGGCTCCCTGCTCGGCAGGGAGTCTGCTTCTCCCTCTCCCGCTCCCCCCTCTTGTGCTCTTTCTCTCTCTCACTCTCTCTCTCAAATAAATAAATAAAATCTTTAAAAAAAAAAAAAAAAAGTTTTGCTGACATTGAACTGCTTAGGCCATTTTTAGCCTGCAATCATAGCTGAAAGTAAGAACAAATGATAAACAACTTAGCCAACCACTTTGCCTCCTCTATTTTACACAAATCAAAATGTGACCACTACTTAACCTTTAAGAACTTATTTTTTTTTTTTTTCTATTCCTGGTTCAGAAGGCAAAAAGGGCATGAGTGGCTTTGAGAATCATAAATGAAAAAACATACTGATGAGTTCACAACTTAAACCTACTAAAAATTTCCATAAGCTGGAAGAACTACAACAGGAAACAATAAGGATGAATCTCACAATGTTATCCAAAAGAAACCAACACAAAAGAGTTCACACTGTATGATTCCAATTATATAAAGTATAAAACGGGCAAAACTAATCCATCCTGTTACAAGTCAGGATAGTATTTACACTCGAGAGTGGCAGTGCCTGGAAAGAGGCCTAAGGCAGGCTTCTGGGGTGCAGGTTAATGTAATTTCCTGATTCAGGTGCTGCTTACTAGGTGTGGTCAGAGTTTGAAAACCCACTGAAGCATCTATCTACAATATGCATTGTTTGCGTGTATCTTACACTTCAATAAAAAGTCTTTTTAAATCTTTCCATAAACTTCTCATTGTAATAGAAATGTCAAGTGGGCAAAGACCTGAGTAGCTTCCAGAAGACTTGATGGAGTCCCAAGTCTTCTGTGATCTTGGATAAATCACTTAAAATCTCTGAACCTTTCTTTCCATCTATCACATTACCGGATCAGTATGAGAATGAAGTTCATTTACTCCACAAGAATTTATTGTTACTGTGTCTACCACTGCCTCCTAGTAAATGGGTTAAAAGTAGTGAGCAAAAGACATCCTTGCACTCATACCGTCTCTATCCTGGTCACTAGACAGATAATAAACAAAAGGAATAAATAAAATACTTGGCATCACCTACGGTGACACGTGCTGTAGAGAAGAATTACGCAGGAAAGGGGAACTGGGCAGTAACTGTTAGCAAAGTCAATTAAGCAAGTAACATTTAAATGACAGTTAAAGACGTCAAGTAGGTGTAGGAAGCAAAACCTGGGGGAAGCGTATTCTAGAAGAGAGATTACGTAATTTACTGCACCTGAAAATGCTGGGTAGCAATAGGGTTTTAAAGAAAATAAATCACATTAGAAGATGGAGCCTTGAAAAACCTCAAACCCCAAACCCACCTTAGTGCCTCAACTCCACGAACTAAGACTTAGGAAGATGATTAAGGCCTTCGGGAGGCCCTTTCGTCCTCCTCTGTGGCTGGCTGTTGCCTCCCTAAAGGGGGCACGGTGCTCGGCGCGCCGCAGGGTCACAGGCACTAGGCAGTCGCACCGCGCGGTCCGGTACCCACCTGGCACTAGGTCGCATACTGGAGGCCGGCTTTTTCCTGCCGGGTGTTGAGAGCAGCAGGTGCAGGCTGCGCCAAAGTCCGCAAGTCCTCCCGTCACGACACACTACCTCGGCGAACGCCCTGGTAACTCCGGGAAGGAACTTGGTCCCTTCTCACCCACCTCCTCCCGCCGCCGCACTTCGCCACTTCCGGCGGTGCAACACTCAAATGCCGCCCGCCAGCAATTTCCGCCCCTCCAGCTAAACGTGAAGAACAGAGGTTCGGAACCGATGTGTCGCGCTTTCTCCAGAGTCGGTCGTTTTAGGACTCTCCTTCCCGTCGCGGTTTGCGTGGCGTCAGTTCGCGGGTCTGGCAGACCCGAAAATTGAGAGCTTCTTGGCTCCCAGGCAGCTGCACCCGACGGCTCTGCGGCCGTCACCATGGTGAGGAGGTAGTTTGGGGGCACTCTCATCGTAGGGCTTCAGAGCTGGTGGGGCCTGGGGGCCCTGGGGCTGGAGGCGAGGGGTGGTAGGCGGAAGGGAGGTACTGCTGAAGGGAATGAGGGTCGGCTCGGTTGAGAGAAAAAAAAAAATGCACTTAGTGGACACAGATTGGGGTATTTGCCAGACTACAAGCTTTAGAGCGAGATAGGGTTCACTCGGTTAAATTCCTGGCTTAGCCACGTGCTGTGTATTGCCAGTGCCAGAGCCTAGCAATAACCCTATACTGTAGGCATTATTTCCGCTGCCACTTCGTTTTATTGCTGAGGAAACTGAAGGCAGGCCCGGCCACGGGCCAAGCAGCTGAAGAATTGCGGAGACAGGCTTAAAGCACAGATCTGACTGCCACATCCGTTCTCTTTCTACTATGTCTCTAATTTTTTCTCTGCAAAATGGCATTCCACATGCCTTCCTCATGGTTTCTGCAAAGTTTATTGTATCAGTTGAAAACACCACACCTGATACATAGTACCTGGTTGATTGTTATTTGGCATTATTCTCTGTGCTGGAGTTGACTTTGCATCATTATTTTATTTTTGCAGTCTTAAAATACAAATGGACTGTGGCCACATGTTTAAAATAAAACAAAAGTGGCCTATAAGATAAAAAACAGGTACCGAAAAAGTAAAAAGGGATCCCATACCTTGCTGGTAAAATGCAAAATAGTACAGCCACTTGTGAAAACAGTTTGGCATGTGGCCACACAGAAGACTTCTGTGCCAGTATTTATTTGCTAAAAATGGGAACCAACCCAAATATCCATGAACCGGTCAAAGGATGAATGGTGGTATATCCATACATGGAATACTACTTGGCAATAACAAGGATTGAAGTACTGACACATGTGACACGTGGGGGAATCTCGAAAGCGTTAAGTCAAAGAAGCTAGACACAAAAGGCTACATACTGTAGATACTATAAGCTTCTTCACAATGAAAAAGGGAAAACTAAAGTGATAGATAACAGATTGGAGGTGGAAAAAAGGATTGTCTTCAAAGCAATACAAGGTTATTTTCTGAGGTGATGGAAGTATTCTCTATCTTAATTGCGGTGGTTACAAAACTGTGTAGTTTGTCAACATAAAACTGTACGCTTATACCTAAAAAGGGCACATTTCATATGTAAACTGTACTTCAGTAAAACTTAGATTAATAAAAAGTATGAATAATGATGATGATGATATTGAAAAACCAGATTACTGATGTTCAGGAAAAAAGAGAGATCCTGGAATGAGGTCATCCTTTTTGTGGTCCAGTGGATTTTGGGCAGTTCCCTTCAATGAACAGTAAATTTCACTGAGATTATTACAGATGTAAATCCTGATGCTTCATACCATTCAGGATCAAAATGTATTCAACTTATATCATGCAAAATAGGCTTAATAGCGCAAGAGTTATTTAAGCAAGTGAACATTCGGATGACATAAGGTCTTCTCTACTTTTTCTGGCATAATTCTGTTAATTTTTAAAATTAATGATTCTTGCATTATAGCCACAAAATGAATATATTGAGTTACACCGGAAGCGATATGGCTATCGTTTGGATTACCATGAGAAAAAAAGAAAGAAAGAAGGTCGAGAGGCTCATGAACGTTCAAAGAAGGCAAAAAAGATGATTGGTCTGAAAGCTAAGCTCTACCATAAACAGCGCCATGCTGAGAAAATACAAATGAAAAAGACGTAAGTGGTGATGTCTTCATTGTAACAAGTTAACATCTTTTGAGTGATAATTTTTAAAACTGATAATCTTGAATCTTCTTCCTTCTTGGTAGTATCAAGATGCATGAAAAGAGAAACACCAAACAAAAGAACGATGAAAAGACTCCACAAGGAGCAGTACCTGCGTATCTACTGGACAGAGAGGGACAGTCCCGAGCCAAAGTACTTTCCAATATGATTAAACAAAAACGAAAAGAGAAAGCGGTAAGAAATAAAAATTGAAGTCTTTATTTCTTTTTTGTTCAGGAGAATTACTTAATATTAGCCTTTTTCTTCAGTTTAATTGGAAACATGAAGTCCAGCTACTCTTCCCATTATTTAGATATCAAAGTCTTTGTAAAGTTCATTTTGTATTAAATATTTAAGTAATAAAACATTTACTTTCTCATCATAAGAACATGTTAGCATTCAACAGGTTTTTAAAAAGTTATTAGAATACCACACATCTTTAGTGTAAAAAAAGTACTTAAAAAATTAGTAAGGCATGAATCTCAAATTCAGTATTTTAACAGCTTCCTATACTTGACACTTCCTAATGCTCTGCTCTTGTGGAGAAAGATACAACTGCTTGTTTTTGCTGCCCTGTATTGCTAAAATTGCTAAAAAGTAGAATAGTGGAAAACTCTCTAACTCATCTGACTTAAATAAAAACTCAACTTTTTTTTTTTTTTAATACTACTGGATTATGCTTGGTGTCAAATTAGGTTAAAGCCTGCTAAAAACAGAAATAGACATAGATACTATTTTTAAACATCTATGGATAAGTTGACAGAAATCCAGATAGCAACAGAAATGTTCAGTCTCCAAATTTGATTTTAAAAAACACACTGCCAGGGTGCCTGGGTGGCTCAGTCGTTAAGCGTCTGCCTTCGGCTCAGGTCATGATCCCAGAGTCCTGGTTCTAGCCCCGCATTGGGCTCCCTGCTCTTCGGGGAGCCTGCTTCTCCCTCTCCCACTCCCCCTGCTTGTGTTCCCTCTCTCGCTGTGTCTCTCTCAGTCAAAAAATAAATAAAAAATCTTTAATAAAAAACACTGCTTGGGGCACCTGGGTGGCTCAGTTGGTTAAGTGTCTCCCTTCGGCTCAGGTCATGATCCCAGGGTTCTGGGATCAAGCCCCACAGGGGGCTCCCTGCTCAGTGGGGAGTCTGCTTCTCCGTCTCCCCCACTCGCTCTCTGTGTCTCTCTCAAATAAATAAAATCTTTAAAAAACACAAAACAAACCACACTGCTTATATTTTGGTGTGTACTATTTAAAATTAGAATGGTATAACTTGAGCACCCAAAGAAATTTTAGAGATATTCTACTTAACCCATCCTCATTTTACAGATAAAACGCCTGAAGTTCAGGAGGTTGTAAATCACTCTTCATTGTCATTATCTATTGAGTGGTAGAATTGCTTCTAGATTCTGTCTTAATAATCACATGCTTTGTACTACCTTGTATTCCTTCAATTTTTCATAGAATTTTCATTCTGCAGAGGTTCAAAATATGTGACGATGATTTTGTCCCACTAGTAACATAATCTAAAAGTCCACTCAAGGTAGATACAGAGATAAATTAAGAGGTGGAGACAGTCTTCCACTTTTACACTATTCACTATTTAGTAGTAAGCACATACACTGTTGCAAGAAATCACTGCCTTATTAGAGGTGGAACATTTTTCATCCATAACAAGGCATTGAGGTTTTTAGCTTAAGCAAACCATTTTACTTATTTATTTATTTAAGATTTTACTTATTTGACAGAGAGAGAGCACGAGCAAGGGGAGAGGCAGATGGAGAGGGAGAAGCAGACTCCCCGCTGAGCAGGGAGCCTGATGTGGGGCTCGATCCCAGGATCCCGGGATCATGACCTGAGCCACCCAGGTGCCCCACAAACCATTTTATTTAATGTATCCATGATAAGAAACTTAAGTACCAATTAATTTGGGGCTTTTGAGGAGACGGTGCAGACTTCTAGAAAACATGGGAGCCAAAATCTTGTTGGTTTAGGAAAAAGTTGAATCCACTACTTTGTACAACTAAAACAAATTTTTTATCCTCATTGCCTTTTACTAAAACATTATAAATTTTAACTATGGTCTATTTTTAGGGAAAATGGGAAGTTCCTTTACCCAAAGTTCGTGCCCAGGGAGAAACAGAAGTATTAAAAGTTATTAGAACAGGAAAGAGAAAGAAGAAAGCATGGAAGAGGATGGTCACTAAAGTCTGCTTTGTTGGAGACGGCTTTACTCGAAAACCACCTAAATATGAAAGATTCATTAGACCAATGGTAAGTCCCTTGCAAAAGTGGGATGGATTAAATGTTAGTTGCTACGTTAGATTGGATAGAGAGTACAATTTCCTGAAATTCCTAAAATTGGTATGAAAAGAGATTGAAAGACATTTTTAGGCTTTTTTTTTTTTTTTTTAGTTATTGATAGAGATGGCTTAGCAGTTTTTCACCACTGTCAAGAATCTTGTCTTTGGCCTCATAAGAGACAGGAGATGAAAATAATTCTTACTACAGTGTCTGAATCCTGATTTTTAAAATATGTCATATTAGAATCTTTGTTTTCCACATGAAGTTCTCTTACTCATTCAACAAGTAACCTATATGCCTGACACTTGTTCTCTTTGAGATAAGCAATTCCCATTTAGTAAGAAAATTATCTTATTGCATTTAAAAACATTATGTACTCACTGAAAAAAGAATTTACTATAAAAGTAGAACTTTAATTTCTATAGACAACCGGGATGGTCAAAACCATTCTCCCCTTTCCCAAATGTAACTGAACATTTGGTTGACCCTTCAGCAGCTCGGGTTGGGGGGTGCCCACCCCCTGCACAGCCCAAAAATCCACATTGAACTTTTAACTCCCCAAAAGCTAAACTAATAACCTACTGTTGCCTGGAAGCCTTACTGATAACATAAACGGTCAATTAATACATATTTTGTATGTTATGTGTATTATATATTGTATTCTTAAAGCGAGAGAAAAGGTTAAGGAAATCCTAAAAGAAAATAAATATATAGTACTGTACTATATTGAAAAAATCTGCATGTAAGTGGACCTGTGCAGTTCAAACCTGTGTTACAGGGTCAGCTATGTATTTTTTGCACAATCCCTTTAAACAGACTGAATTGCTCTCCTCACTGGAAATCCAGCCTGCTTGGAAAAGCAATCAGAGGACAGTTGGCAGTGTTACCCTAGTGCTCAACCTGAATAACTTTTAATGGATTAAAATGTTGTCAAGTAGCCTTTTTCTGTAAATGAAGTTCTGTTGGAACACAGCCATGCCCTTTCATTTACGTGTTGTCTATGGCTGGTTTTTTCTACAGACTTTGAGTAGTTGTAGGAGAGACAATATGGCCTGCAAAACCTCAAGTGTCCACTGTCCATTTACAGAATCTTCACCCATCTCTGGATTGTATCATGGACTCCCTTGTTTTGATTTCATATTCATAATCTTCTAAATACAGTTTGGTAACAGTTCTATAGGGAGAGAATATACTAATCATGCTGTTCTAGGCTTTCGTAGCTTGGCAGGTAAATCTCATTGTGCATTAGTCAGATGGCATCCCCAGCTGTGTAAGTTTATTACAAAATTCATTGAGTCCATTACTAAGAACTTCAGTATCACTACCGTCTACCCCCATACAGGCAAAAACCGAATTTAGGAGACTGTAT
This sequence comes from Leptonychotes weddellii, assembly GCF_054177405.1. NCBI lineage: Eukaryota > Metazoa > Chordata > Mammalia > Carnivora > Phocidae > Leptonychotes > Leptonychotes weddellii. Next base: position 90,606,756 of record NC_138375.1, on the reverse strand, counting down.
AGTGTTGTGGCTTCTGAAGTGCTACACCCCAAAAGGCCGTATCTAGGTGACGAGATGACTCCAGTCTAACAGAGAAAGCCCCTCTCTGGGCTTTCTCCAGTCTTTGACCAGTTTTACCATCAATGAAAAGCTGACAGTCCACCCTCCTTTTTCATCATGTAAAACAGCTGAGGTCTATAGAGACTTGGAATCAGGATAGTTAAGTTTAATTGCATCCACACACCATTCAACCCAGGAACAAGTCATTTCACCTGCCAATCTTTGTCTTATTTAAAAAAATGGGGGAGGAGTTGTAAAGTTATCATGCTTAAATAAGCTATTTGTATGCTCCATCATAGTGCCTGGCATGCAGCCAGTCCTCAGAAAATGTAGGTAACAGAGGAAAATCTTGAGTATGTTGGTAAGTTAGCACTCCGTGCTGAAAACATCAGGAATATGTGTTTGGGGTTTTTCCCCCACGCATTTATCAGGTTTTTAGTCTGTAGAATTAGAAGTATTTGATGCCTTAAGATTTTGACATTGTTCATCCATGGGGTTGATTTGGAAGACAATTGGAAAAGCAAAAAGGATCATTGCTCATCGTTCTTAACATTTTAGACTCGTAACATTTTTGTGTTTGACTTACTAGGGCTTACGTTTCAAAAAGGCCCATGTAACACATCCTGAATTGAAAGCCACCTTTTGCCTGCCAATACTTGGTGTAAAAAAGAATCCTTCATCCCCACTATATACAACTTTGGGTGTTATTACCAAAGGCACTGTAATTGAGGTGAACGTGAGTGAGCTGGGCCTTGTGACACAAGGAGGCAAAGTTATTTGGGGTAAGTAAATTTTTAACTACTGCTGCTACACAATCCTAAAATTGAAGTTTGCAAGTTGATAGAAAAGTACATAGCAAATTTTAATGCAGAAGAGCTAGATTAAGTTAAAATGGTGTAAATCAGATTTAAATCTTTGCAAAGTAGTTGTGAATGTGATTCTTTTTAACTTAGATTACTGGTTTCAGTTATACAAAGTATACTGTATTATTAGAATTTAGGACTGCTTTAAAAGGCATTAATTAGGGGGCACCTGGGTGGCTCAGTTGGTTAAGTGTCTGCCTTCGGCTCAGGTCAAGATCCCGGGGTCCTGGGATCGAGCCCCACGTCGGGCTCCCTGCTCGGTGGGGAGCCTGCTTCTCCCTACCCGACTCCCCTGCTTGTGCTCGCGCTCACTCTCTGTCAAATAAATAAAAAAATCTAAAAAAATAAAGGCACTAATTAGGAGGGAAGCAGATGGGAAGTGAGTTATAATCAAAATATACTGAAAGAAAATACAATAAATTAACCATGAGCAGAGGAAGGGAGACCTATCAAACACATAGCCACACAGTTTCAGTAGTAATTAAAAATAAAAGGTGTCATGCAGCAATTTTAATTCTTCGTTTTCTTAGTTTTCTGCTTTTAGTGATCAGGTATTTCTAAACTTTAATGTTCTCTAAAATTGAAGAATACACTCTAACTTCTTGATTGAGTCTTCATACGAGTCATTAACTCATACTTCATATTGGCTGAACTCATTTAAAATAGGTTAGGGGCGCCTGGGTGGCTCAGACGTTAAGCGTCTGCCTTCGGCTCAGGTCATGATCCCAGGGTCCTGGGATCGAGCCCCGCATCGGGCTCCCTGCTCCGCGGGAAGCCTGCTTCTCCCTCTCCCACTCCCCCTGCTTGTGTTCCCTCTCTCACTGTGTCTTTCTCTGTCAAATAAATAAAAAATCTTAAAATAAAATAGGTTAAATTAATTTGAAAATTAAAACTTGTTGCATTTTCTAGTTAAGTATGTGGACAAGCAACAATGCTCAGGTCAATCCACAAAGGCTTGTTAAATACAACCTAGTAACAGAATGGAGCTGACCACCAATTGTAAAAAGTATTAAAACAGTATATAAAAATTGTTTCCAGAACTCATTTGATTTTGAGTGATTTCTAAAATCTCATTGATCCTACTATCATTTATCTTTTTTTCTTTCTTAAAAGTGATGATTAGAAATATTTTGGGCAAAGTTAATTTTTATCAGCATTAACATCCCTCCTTTTCCCATTTTGTTTTCCTCAGGCAAATATGCCCAGGTTACCAACAACCCTGAAAATGATGGATGCATAAATGCAGTCCTGCTGGTTTGACAGCAGTTTCAGAGAAGTAACTCCTTATAATTACTTAAGATTACACACCGATCAGGAAGACCACCATTACTGTGGTGGTTCTGAATACTACCAAATAGCCTTACGTATCTGCAGTCATCAAGAGAAGTATTTATTCTGTTGTGAAAAACATTAAAATAGACATTTATTAAAATAAATGGTCTTTATTTTTGAGTCTTTTTAGCATTTGGATGTTCATAAGTTTGAATAATTTTAAAAAGCAATTATAGAAATATCTTGGTCCATATCTGCATTTAGTGGATACTCAGCAATGCAGACCTATTGTTACTGGAAAAACCAGTGTAGTTGAAAACACCTTTTATCATAAAGGTCTGTGCACACTTAAATATAGAGCCTAAACTACGAAATGAGACCTTACCTGGAAGTTTCTTCCACCTCATTTTCATTAATCCTAAGAAATGTCGCATTAACACATGATAGCATTTGTTTATATAAAGTATTTATACTCTACTAGAAGTACAGAAGAGAGAAGGCACACTACACTATAGAGTTCAGAAGGATTTAGATAAATCTTTTCACCTTTATGTCTTCACATACAGTAAGTTGGTGAATTCATACTTTAAACATTTTTTTCCTCTCAATCATGTATAGTAATACTTACTTGGAACTGTATTTTTACTCCAAACATATATAGAGAAAAATACACCAAAATGTTTGCGCTTTCATATTTTTAGGATGGTTACAAATTTAAGTAATTCCAGGTAAAATTGTTTTATTAAAAAGAAAAAGAATGCACTGATGCCCTTAAAGAGAAATTTGTTTGCAGTTACTTGGATAATATAAAAAAGGTCATGTTTTAGGCTTTTAACTTGGTCAAAGTACTTTTTTGATTTGAATTATGTTTGTAGCTTTGAGCTTTAAGGCGTCCATAGTATTACATTAATCTATAATCACATTAATGGTTTTAAATTGTTTATTTTTAAAGTCTGTCTTGAAAGTACAACCAATGTGATTAATTGTGCCTTTAACAAAATCATTTAATGTCTAAACAAATTCAATATCTAAACACATCTTCGTCAAAGTAGGGAAAAGGGAAAGAATATCAAAACACAGGCCAAGAAACAATCACAAAACATACTTTTTAAACTTAAAAAAAGGAAAAAAAACCTACCAAGAAAACAAACTTGAGTACCTCAGTAAGACTTTATTCTGAATAACGTAACATCTTTTCTAAGTTCTATAAACCTAGAAGTTTTAGAACACATACATACTTAAGAAAGGCTAGTTCCTTGGGAATGACTATCCAGTATGATACAATTACTTCAGGATGACAGGAAGCTGAACCTTTCTTACAATTATATTTTAACAACTGATTTTGCCACTAATAGAAATGGGGAATGTGTGAATGACTAAGATTTGGAAGGTGAAAAAAAAATAGAGGTAAGCATAATCCCACAGAACTCAGTCTGCTTATTTTTTAGAACCCAAAATAAGCAAATTAAGTATCTTCTACAAAGAAAGCTTTATATTAAGTATGCCAACAGAAGCATAACATTTGTAACTAATCACATCCATGAAAGACTGGACTTTAAACACCAGATTAGCTACTAGTGGACATACAAAGCAGAAATTTCTAAAATGCTGTTACACAGATGAGTAATGTTAGTATAAATTCTGTATTTACATCAAGATCTGTATCAGTTTGCTGGTGTGACCAAACCTTAGAAGGTAATCCCTAAGGGTAAAGCAGTACATAAGAGCAGATATTTAGATACTAGGTAAAGACTCAATTTGATGTAATCATAAACCTTCAAGATACTTTCTAAAGTCACTGAAACAATTTTAGGTAGTGTTCTGGTCAGCTAAAAGTGAACCATTAACCACTAGTGTTATCCTTGCCATATTTATTCTTTGCAGTGAATGGAAACACAGTGAATATAGACATTTTAAGTAGAAGACTGACAATTCTGTCATGCTATTTGATTTTATAAAAAATCATAATAGATCCTCTCACCTTTAAAAGTTTAGAGGAGCTTTATAATAAATTGTTAAATATATTTCTGTGATGTCTAGCAATTGGATAATTTAAACTTGAAAGAACTAAAATTTTGTTAATATCTGTTTTATATTACACAAGGAAATATACACATATTTACACAAACTGAAGTGAAATCCTTTTCCAGAAATAAAACTTCTAAACAGAAAAAAGCAGTTCACAAAGGACTATAGAATGTGACTAGACACTCATAACTAGACTGGCTGGCTGAAATCCGATTTCAGTCCTCTATAATTCTCAAGTTTTTCTAATGCCTTGCAAAAAACTAAGTATCTGATTAGTTTTATTTAGATTCCTTATTGAGGATAAGTTTTGTTATAAATTCTATACTCATTGAGTACAGAACTCATTACTGAACATGAACGTGTTACTGAACATGAAAGTAAGGTTTTTCTATGTTACCTAGCTTTCTCTACCATCTACAAACCCCCAAAATAACATTTTCGGTCAGAGATAATACGTAATAAAAGTTTTCTTGTATGCTAAGCATAAAGTTCTGAAACTGCTTAAAATGCTCTTGCTGTTTTAAGAATAAACCAAAGAAGTTTAACAATTACGAGTTTATACTGTTAGTCCTATTATATATGAATAACTAAACATGTTTTGTGAACTCAGCAACTATATTCACATATCAAGAGTTGTCAGTGACCTCAGTCTTAAACTACACCCTTTTAAAGAAAGTATTCTCAAGAGAACAGTGAACAATCCAAGTAAAAAAGTAAAATATCTAAGTATTAGGTTTTTAAATCTATTTTAAATTAAAAATGGAAAGGTTAAGAATTTACTAAATCCTCATATCTTTATTTCCCTAATTGTGATAGTAAAGTTTCTCACAAAATCTATAAAACAGCATAAATGTGATAGATGTACCAGTCATATTTATTTTTTCAATTAATCAGCATTTGTTGAGAAAACAAATGGCCAAAGTGCTTTAAATTTCATTTGGAGTGAAATCATCTGGCTTGCCTCTGACCAATAATTAAGGAAAATGTAGGGGATACAAGTATTCAAAATTTTACATGAATAGGAGGGTTTGCTGTTTTGCCTGCTTAAACATTTTAACTTAGCTTATTAGACCTAAAATATCAACATTCCAAAATAAAATTTAATGACATCACCTGACTGTAGACTGGATAAACCTTTGACATCAATCCTTAGCACCTCAAATAATGACACAAAGTCATAACGTGGTTCTTTCATTATACGGACCAAGCTGTTTTAAAAACAATCTTAATGGTCTCAAAGGATTCTCCAAATTAACTGCAAATCTGAGTACACACAATACTTCCAAAGAGTAGGACTGTTTTAAGATTCTCTTTGGATTCTAAGAATAACCATTTTGTTCATTTTTAAATAAATTACTATATAAAAATTAACAAGAGAATTTAAGTTTTCCTAGGCAAAGGCCTAGTACCACAATGTATACACATAGGCTAGCTTGTAACCTGTCCTCACAGAACAAGTGAGCAAGACCAGAGCAACAACCAAAGCCTCCAATTTGAGCTAAGCTCTTTGAACTATATAGCTCCTTGAGCAGATTTATTCCTGCCGTCTAGATCTAAGATTGTGGGGCACAGTCCAAACCTACCCAGATACGGATGCCAAGGGCATAAGCTGGCAGACAGGCAGCAGATCTTTTGGCAGGAATCACTCTGAGTTAGGGAAGTGGATGAAAGCTAAGGAGAATATCTGATTTCTAGAGTAAAGGCAGTGACAGGATTGAGGAGAAGCCTTAGGAAGGGTTCTCACACTTCTTAAGTATACATGTTAATTGGATGAGGACAAAACGAATAGTCCCCAGTTTCAAATGATATTTTATAATTAGTGCCTACATGCCAGAGTTAAATCCCTAGCAGTACTGTAAATATTAGATGTTATAAAGACTGAGGTGGAAACAGATTTTATACCTTTCCTCAGACACTGAAGTCCAAGGAAGAGACTGCATCTACACAACTAAGAATTAAGAGGCCAAAATACTATCTTCATAAACCTTTCACCATAAATTTCTATTTGTGCTCTCATTTAGTTGAAGTATATTTTCATTTACTGACATTTTTGTTTAGACATGCCTACATTTTAAAAAATGATTAGTTTTGATTTTTAAGATAAAACTTCTAGAACCCTCACCAAGTTTACTATTAAAATCCATAGTATAAAAGATTTCTGTGATCCTTACAAGTAATGTAAAGCCTACTACTTTCAGTTTAATTTATATTTTCTAAAATTTTAATGGTCAGATGTCCCCAATTGCTAAAGAAAATATAGTATGATCTGGTTTCCCAAAGTCGAAACATGGTTTAATAAAAATAAAAAAAATTGTATTTACACAAAATAGCCTGAAAAATTAAAAAGAATGGTGAATCCTAGGTCCTAAGGGGGACGGAAAACCGGCATCATAAATAAGTTCAAAGTGAAATTTTGCAATTTTTGCCCTGTGCCCCATGCCATTTATTAATCACCATATTTTAAAAACAACAATAATGTTACAAAGAGGATTTATCATCTGTGTATCTTCTTCATTCATGTCAGCTTGGCTTTCTTCTTAGCAGGTCCTTTATGCCCTTTGGCCTTTCTTCTTAAATTCCGCCTGTCTACCACAGGCACTTCCACTTCTATTTCCTCTGAGCTGCTATCCACAGTTTTTTCTGTTGACTGTGTAAACTGATCCAGTTGCTCAGAAGATGCTTCAGACTGCTCCTCTGACTGGTTCTTCTGTCCCGCGTTCTGTGAAAATGGCACATCTTCAAGTTCAACTTCTATCAAAGAGCTCTGAGAAAGAGCTGTAGACGTTTCCTGGGGCTCAGGTACCCCCTCGTCACCCTGGTCTTCCAATGAAGAAGTAGTGTTGGGTGATAAATTTTCAGAGATTGATTCCTCAGAAAATTCAGCTATCACAGAGTTTGGAAAACCACTGTCAGATCGTTCTTCATTTGGGATAGTAGCAACATTGTCTGAACTCCCAAAATGTGCTTTCTTTCTTGAAACTAGTGGCAGTTTCTCTTCAGTGTGCCCCTTTTCATCAGATGGGCCTTCGTCCAGCAACATTTCTGAGTCAGTTATATGTGAGGTCTAAAAATAAAAAACCTGGTGAACAAACTTTCACAGTATAGTTCTTATATAAATTACACACTAATATGCAATGACAATGAACTGCATTTTCAAGAATTCGGTACTCATTACTTTTGTTAATCAGGTGTACATATTCTGAATACAAGTCAATTATTTCAAAACTGTCTTACATGATAACCTGGTTCTTGCTTTAAAGATATAATAAAAGTTAATTATTTTACCTCAAAAAGTACTTAGGACATTTTAAACTTCTTTACAAGGTTCTTTAAAACCATGAATCAACTAAACGTTTTTAATTTCTTGGTATTACTGGAACCAGAACCAAGAGTCCTTTGGGGCTTGACAATGTGCCACCCCACTAAGTTTGACTACAATTTCATTAGATGATAGGTAAGGGCAATGGAGATTTTATTCATTTAATTATTTGAGACACTAATAAAATAATGCTATACAATGTTTTTAGCCTTAAATTGGAATATTTGAAAGTAAAAATTTCTTGGGGCGCCTGGGTGGCTCAGTTGGTTAAGCAACTGCCTTCGGCTCAGGTCATGATCCTGGAGTCCCGGGATCGAGTCCCGCGTTGGGCTCCCTGCTCGGCAGGGAGTCTGCTTCTCCCTCTGACCCTTGCCACTTTCATGTGCTCTCTCTCATTCTCTCTCTCTCAAATAAATAAATAAAATCTTTAAAAAAAGTAAAAATTTCTTTAAAAAATACTCTATCAGATTTTTCCCATTAATCTAATCTGTCTCCGCAATTAAAACAAATTACAATGACTGTATTTGTCATAGACTATGTAAGCAATAGGTATTCAAGTATCTGATAAATAATGCTTTATCTATTTGTCTACGCATTTCTCTAAATCTACAAAATAAAACTCGTTTTGTTACCAGAAATCAGGTATGTACTATAGGTTACAAAGATGTGAATTTATGGAATATTGCTGATTACATTTTCTTAGAATACCTAATCTAAGCATAGCAATTAATGTAGAATTAATTTTCCTGAAAGACTATATATATATATATATATTAAGGAGGAGGAAAATATATATACTATAATGCCCCTTCCATGTCACCAACACTGGAACAGTTTGACTATAAAAAATTAAGTTACTTCCCTCTTACCTTATCCTGTGCAACAGTGTCAGGGGGTTTTGAAGATTCTACCACCAGTGGAACAAGAGTGGTAGAGTCTTCGCTGGAATTAAGAGACTGCAATTTTATTTCTTCATCTAAAACTTCACTGGTGGAGTCCTCCTCTTCAGTTATAAGTGAGGTTTTAAGAGTATCATCCATTATCTCACCATTCATAGGCTCTAATTCAGATTCCTACATCATTGGGGGGAAAAAGTAAGGACACAATTATAAGCTAACTTATTTGTCATGCAAGGTGGATCCATTCTCAGTCTCCACCTGTCATGCACCAGGACTCAAGATAAAGTCTACCACATTGCAGGGCATGAGTTAAGAACAGTTTTACTGAGAAAAGAGGAAATTTTTCAGGCAGGGTCAGTAAAAGAAAAGAACGCACAAGTAACCCAAACTCTCTCTCTTCTCGTGGAGACAGCAAAAGACCATGATGCTCTGTAGACGCAGTACAGGTCTGAGATGCAGTGAAGACACCCTGTCCCCTTCTTGTTCTTCCCTATAGGGCCATCAGGAGTGGAACCTTTTCAGTAAAAAGGCACCAGAGACTAGATTTGAGGCCAGCTCTTTCTAGAACACCAGCTGATCAGCACTTGGAATCCTTGGGGCCTGTGGGAAGTTACGGGTTACCCTGCCAGGGGGAGGAAGCACTGCCAGGCTTGTGGGAAGCTAAGTTTGGATACAGCTTCTTGCTAGAAGAAGAAAGTCCTCAGTCTCAGTTAGCTCACTGTCCAGTCAACTTTGCGTCATTTTTTGAACAATCCTACTCCTTCTATCACATTAAATATGGAAGTATCAGTGAGCTGATAACACAAACCTTCCAATTCTGAAACTTTTCTGCCAATGTTTATCAATGTAAAATACTTCTATTTAATGTTTAATAGTTCTAATGAATCTCAGTGACATTCTAATAGAGGGCATTTTATTACCATTATAAAAATTATAAAATGATGCACTCAAGGGCTCAGAAATAGGTTGGTATGGATTATGTAGGATCCCTAAAGTCACAGGGATAGGGAAATCAGGGACTTAGAAAAATTTATCTGGCCAAAGAGTATACAGAAAGTAGACTGCATACAGAAGGTAATTATGATAAAGCTCATGAAAGGATCAACTAGGGTAGGAAAAAATGCTGAAAGGAAGAAAGTGAGAAAAACAGCAAAAGTTTAAAAAAAAACAGAATGTTGGTAATTAACTAAAAGTGAGAAGCAACAGATGAGAAAAACCTGTCCTTCAAGTTTTACGTTTGGAAATAGAAGGAAAGATTAAAAAAAAAAACAACAGGAAAAAAAGGCTCAATACAGAAGTGATAAAGAATAGAGATTATGTTGAATTTAAGATGATAAAATACATCTGTCTACATAGAATATTCAGAAGACAAGTAATACTGTGGCATTACAGTCTCAATCAATATTCACAGTCTGGAGTTACTGGTCATCCCCACAGAAATGAGAGTTCAACCATTAGACTGGTACATTTTCATAGAGAGAACATGAACCAAGAGCAGAAAGTCAAGAACTGAGTCTTCTAGAATGTCCACAAATAAAGGGGAAAAAGGAGGAAGCACAACAGTCAAATAATAAATAAAACAAAAACAAAACTTCAGAAAGGAAAATCAAGAAACCAAAATACAGTGGTGTTATAAAGCTTACGTTATAAGGGCCTAGAGAATATTAAGGAAGACACAGTAGTCAATCTAGGTGATGAAAACCACTGGAAGTGGATTCAAGTGTCACTGGTGCCCTACAAGAGTATGTGCTCAATGTATTGCTGGACAAATGAAACCCATTACATGAAGTACATACAGCATAATCTTAAGTTTTTAAAAGAAAAACAAATATATATTCCCATAAATGTCTGGAGGCACATTTTTAAACATGTGCTTTGCTGTCCAAATGTTTTACAAGAAAAAAATGCCACTTAAAAATGCAATTTCGGGGCGCCTGGGTGGCTCAGTCGTTAAGCATCTGCCTTCGGCTCAGGTCATGATCCCAGGGTCCTGGGATCGAGTCCCACATCGGGCTCCCTGCTCGGTGGGAAGCCTGCTTCTCCCTCTCCCACTCCCCCTGCTTGTGTTCCTGCTCTCGCTATCTCTCTCTCTGTCAAATAAATAAATAAAAATCTTTAAAAAAAAAAAAAAATGCAGTTTCAGGGGGCGCCTGGGTGGCTCAGTTGGTTAAGCGACTGCCTTCAGCTCAGGTCATGATCCCAGGGTCCTGGGATCGAGCCCTGCATTGGGCTCTCTGCTCAGCCGGAAGCCTGCTTCTTCCTCTCCCACTCCCCCTGCTTGTGTTCCCTCTCACACTGTCTCTCTCTCTCTCTCTCTCCCTGTCAATTAAATAAATAAATAAAATCTTAAAAAAAAAAAAATAAATGTAGTTTCGGGTCACCTGGGTGGCTTAGTCGCTAAGCGTTTGCCTTCAGCTCGGGTCATGATCCCAGGGTCCTGGGATCGAGCCCTGCATCAGGCTCTCTGCTCAGTAGGAAGCCTGCTTCTCCCTCTCCCACTCCCTGCTTATGTTCCCTCTCTCACTGTGTCTCTATCAAAAAAAAAAAAAAAAAATCTTGAAAAAAAAAAATAGTTCCATGAAATAGAGAAAGCAGGAGCTAAACTAGAATAAGTTAAGGGGCGCCTGGGTGGCTCAGTTGGTTAAGCGACTGCCTTCAGCTCAGGTCATGATCCTGGAGTCCCAGGATCGAGTCCCGCATCGGACTCCCTGCTCAGCAGGAAGTCTGCTTCTCCCTCTGATCCTCCCCCCTCTCATGCTCTCTCTCTCTGTCTCATTCTCTCTCTCAAATAAATAAATAAAATTTTAAAAAAAAGATATTATAGAATAAGTTAAGAAACTAAAATTGATAATGTAGTTTCACTTGTTCAGATGCTGGCTGGACTTGGCAAACATGTAAAAGACTTTTAAAGAATCTTAAGCACCTAGGGCAGAAGAAATAAGGACTCTCTAGAGAGCCAAAGATGGAAGACACTAAAGAAAAAGAGGAAGAAAAAAAGGTAAGGACAAATACTGGAAGAGCTGCAGAAATCAGGCCAAATAAAGAATTTACTTGGTCACGAAGGATTTTCCCATTTGTTTCCTACTGTTTAAAAAAAAAAAAAAAAAATTTAGTTACTTTTCCAGGAATATGTAATCAATTGTAATCAAATATATATTTTGAATGATGAGTTTTATCCTTCTAACCAAGATACAGGTGCAAATGAGGGCTTATTGACCTAATGGCATTCTAACCGGTTCTATAAGATATACCTCATAGTCAAAATAATTTGTCACTTAAGTATGTTTAATCTCTCAAATTAATTTATATTTTAATATACAGAGGGATCTTACTACCTAAACATCCTCAATTTTACCTTTGCTGTAAGTCAAACTTTTAAAAATTCAGTTTGAAACACGAAACGATACTTATAACTTTATCCTCTCCCCACCTCCAGTACCTGACCTTGGCAGTATAGACATATGCTTTCTAGCATTAAACACAATTTCTACTGTGACTCTAAAATAGATCACCAGATTTTTCTAACAATTTATGAGTAAGAAAGTTAAAATTTAGTTTACTTTCAATTACTTTATTTAATAAGTGGGATCTCATACCTTTTCACCATCTTGCTTTTCCACACGTGGTTGGGTTTCTGGTGCAGGCCGAGCATCCTTATCACTACTTTCGTCCTCAAATTCAATCACACTTTGTTCAGGTTCTTCTTCCAGGAATTCTTCTGAGCTCTCTGATGTGCGTGCAGTAGATTCCAATCTAGGAAAGAAAACCACTGTTACTTGTTTTATTAAGGATGAATATAAAATTTTAGGATTGTGTTAATAAAGTAACACTTTAGAGAATCCACCAAGTGTTGTTCAGTCAACAAGTTCCAATCTTACAGGTCCAAAACCAATCTCCTCTTCTTACAAACTTGTCCTCTTTCCTACCTTGTTCTCTAGTTTGAGTAGTAACACACATCTCCTCAAACATGTAAGCTAGACTCTTCTTTTACTCTAACCGTATCTCATTGGCTCTCATTCTATTAGAATGAACACACATCCCAATTTACCTGAGACAGTCCAGTTCATAGCTTTTGTCCCAGCGTTGCCATAGTCACTTAATGCCCCTTTCATTCTCAAAGATATCAGTTTGGACAATAAATGATAGTTTTGTTCTACCTCCAAAATGCCTTTCAAACATATCCCTAATTTTCTGTTCCCATTTATGGCCCGCCTTCAGGCCCCAATTCTCTCTGGACCACCATAACTTTGTCCCAACTCATCTTTGAACTTGCAGTACATACATTTTTTAGTAAAGCTGTGAGAGCTCTGTTTATATATACCCATCTGTACCTGTGACAGTCCAGCTCAGAAAATTATGATGGTTCTCTACAGCTTAGAGAATAAAGTGTATCTCCTTACAAAGCCTAACATGACCAGACCCTCATATATATCTATATTTTTTAACACCTGAAATCATCGAACATTTATTATCTTGTTTCTGTGGGTTAGGAATCCAGGTGTGGCTTAGCTTGGGACCTCTGGCTCAAGGTCTCATGGAGTTGCAATCAACCCAGCTACTGGGGATGCAGTCTCGTCTGAAGGTCCGATTGGCAGTGCTCCCTGCAACCATCCCAAGCCCTCACTCATGTGGTTGCTGGCAGCATTCAGCTCTTCATGCAGGCTAATAGACTGAGGACCCAATTCCTTGGGGACTGTTGCCACAGGGTACCTCCTCATAGGGCTGCTCACAGTATGGCTACATGCTCCCCCCTGCATGAGTTATCTTGCTGGGCCTCATCCACCAGGCAACGGAGGTCGTCTTGCTCATCATATTGCCAAATACTTTGATGAGTCGCTCATGCTGCTACAATGCCTGCTGGCCTGGGACCTGGACTCTCATATTTTTATTTCCTACTAGATGGTAACCTTTACATTACACATCAGTTATCCTTATTAATATTCTTCTTAGCTTTTTGCCTTTGCTCATGCTATATCTGCATGGTGTAATACAGTAGCCATAACACATGTCCAGATTTACATTAATTAAAATTAAATGAAATTAAAAATTCAGTTCCTAAGCTGCACTGGCCACACTTGAAGTGTTCAATGGACATACTAAGTAGGGCTGCCATTTTGGGCCGGGCAGATAAAGCACATTTTCATCATCACAGTAAGTTCTCTGGATAACCCTCGTATACATCAGGGATCAATAAACTATTCCTTTAGGTTTTATGGGTCATATGGTCTCTGAACAAGTACTCAACTTTGCCACGGTAATGCAAAAGCAACCATACAAACATCTAAGATATGGAAGTGTTACAATAAACTTTTATTTACAACAATAGGTAGTGGATCAGATTTGATCTACAGACTATAGTTTGTGGACCAGCCCCCGACTAGAACATCTTCTCTCTCGACTCTGCTTGTTGAGTTTCAACGTCTCTTTCAAGCCCTGGTCCAAATGCCTAATCTCTCTATCCCCTCAATTAGATTCAATCAAATCTCTCCTCTGCATCCACACCATCTTGTACTTCTATTATTGTACCATCACAATCTACCTTGCAGTATTCCTAACCTGTGTCACAGGTATAGCTAGTTAATTAGAAACCACCAGGCAGTCAATTCTTCAAGGGCAAAGATGCAATTTTGTTCTTCATAGTAGCTGAGTAAGCATTCAAGCATGTAGTCTTACTGTTACTGTTCTATTTATGAAAAACAGGGGGCGCCTGGGTGGCTCAGTCATTAAGCGTCTGCCTTCAGCTCAGGTCATGATCCCAGGGTCCTGGGATCGAGCCTCGCATTGGGCTCCCTGCTCAGTGGGAAGCCTGCTTCTCCCTCTCCCACTCCCCCTGCTTGTGTTCCCTCTCTCACTGTGTCTCTCTCTGTCAAATAAATAAATAAAATCTTTAAAAAAAGAAAAACAAACAAAATCCTACAATAACTCTGGGATGTTCAATATAAATGCACTGTTATATTCCCTTCTAAAAAGGGTATTACATCAAAATGTTACACAGGAAGAAAACTGTAATTATCTTAACCTCTTCTCTTTCACAAGTTACTAGATTTAAATATTTAAATAGTTATATTTGCCTTTAACATTAATTTTTCACTAAAATAGAACATTTACATAATTACACAATTATCCAAATTTAAAATTATTTACATAATGACATTAGCAAAGCTACAAAATTTTCTACTTGAGTAAAATAATTTCACAGATAAAACGGCAAACCTATGAATGGTTAACTCAGGAACAACTGGTAGGACTATTACAACAAAAAAGTCTAGTTTTACTATAAAATTTGAAATCTTGCTTTCTTTAAGGTTCCCAGGAAGAGAGAGGATAAAGATTTGACCCCAGTGTTCTACTGATTCAGCTGGCTATTAAGTTCCTAGAGAACGGGACTGAACCACTTATGGTTATCGCTAATTTGTGTTATATCCAGTAACCCAGTAAAATGAATCCATTATAAAATAAAACTTAGGGTTTTTAAAAAACTGACTAAACCTCTGGGGCGCCTGGGTGGCTCAGTCGTTAAGCGTCTGCCTTCGGCTCGGGTCATGATCCCGGGGTCCTGGGATCGAGCCCCGCATCGGGCTCCCGGCTCCGCGGGAAGCCTGCTTCTCCCTCTCCCACTCCCCCTGCTTGTGTTCCCTCTCTCGCTGTGTCTCTCTCTGTCAAAATAAATAAATAAAATCTTAAAAAAAAACTGACTAAACCTCAGCATTACTAAAAATTATAGCTACTATCAAAGTTGGGATAATATAATCACCAGAATATTCTCTTGGATTTTCAGACATGAGAGATTAAATTGTGGATTTATTTTACTTTCTTACTAGCATCTTCTCCCTGTAATATGTCAAAGTGAGTACAATCAGTAATCCTGTAGAAGAATTCAAATACAAACTCTTACACCAAGGTTATGTGCTACACAAACAATATAATAATAACTTCCATCTTAAATACTAAATACTAATAACATGAAAATAAAAAGGGGCACCTGGGTGGCTCAGTCGGTTAGGCGTCTAACTTCAGCTCAGATCATGATCCCAGGGTCATGGGATTGAGCCCCAAGTCAGGCTCCCTACTCAGCAGGGAGTCTGCTTCTCCCTCTCTCTCTGCCCCTCCCCCCTGGCTTGTGCTCTCTCTCTCTCTCAATTAAATAAAACCTTTAAAAATATATGAAAATAAGAATAACAAAATAATGAGAGTAAAATAACCAATACTTTACTTGTTTATTGAAGCTGTAGGTGAAGTCTGGGATGTCTTTTCATCTTCTCCTTGAGAACTACTAAATTCAGAATCCTGAAACCGCTTCCCAATCTTTGGCCGCTTCAGATGACTACTTCGAGTACGAGTGGAAACTGGTGTTTTATCATGACCTGAGAAAAAACAGCAGAACTACAATTAACTCAGTATGATCCTGAAAGGATTATCTGTTACAATATGTTACAATACACAGAAATCTAAGAACTATGCTAGCTTACATATATTCCCACAATTACACATTTCTTTCTATCAGGCCAAGAAACAACATCAGTCTTTTTTTCTAAATTATGGAATACCTTCACTTTATTCATTCCTCACATTTCCATATTGCCCCGAGCTCTGCAATGTATTTTTGCCTTTTCACTTATATTCTCTCCCAATAATCTTGGGACATAAACAAGGCAGACATCACTCTCCCTATTTTACGGGTAAGGAAATGAGGAAAAAAGAGGTATGACAGCTTACTTTGTTCACACAGCAAGACTAGCAGTAGTGGTGGCATTGTAACTCAGTGCTAGATCTTAGAGTGGGATAAGTGTTCACTCACTCTAAGAGACATCTCCCACCCCTAAATTCTAAGCATCTCACATACTGGTAGATTAGCTGAATTTCTTACCTTCAGAAGTACTTGCAAAGGCATCTTTTAGAGAGTCAATCTAAAACAGAAATACATATTAAAACCAAAAGTTTTAGACCATTTTTTCTCCCTATGAATCTACTTTAGTCGATGTCAAAGAAAATCTTGTGAAACATTTTTCAAATAGTACTTTTGGTATTCCCTATTCACCATTCATGGAAATTTACTGAAGAAATTAAAAGGTGATGTTACAGGGCGCCTGGGTGGCTCAGTCATTAAGTATCGGCCTTCAGCTCAGGTCATGATCCCAGGGTCCTGGGATCGAGCCCCACATCGGGCTCCCTGCTCCACAGGAAGCCTGCTTCTCCCTCTCCCACTCCCCTGCTTGTGTTCCCTCTCTCACTATCTCTCTGTCAAATAAATAAATAAAATCTTTAAAAAAAAAAAAAAGTGATGTTACAGCCTCAGTTCATCCTGAGGCTGAGCCCTTACCAAGCCATCTAATATGGTACATGCAACTCACTGGAGTTTCCTAGTGTCCTGTCCTCGGCTACCTCCTCTTCTCTGTCCATATGCTCTCCCTGTGTAATTTTATCTACTACCTTTACTTCAACATCTATTTGCTGATGAATCCAGATATACAATTTAATCTCCCCAACTTCTTTCCTGATTCCCAAAGCTCTTTTTTATTTTTATTTTTTTTAAAGGTTTTATTTATTGGACAGAGAGAGAGATACAGCAAGAGCAGGAACACAAGCAGGGGGAGTGGGAGAGGGAGAAGCAGGTTTCCCGCGGAGCAGGGAGCCCGATGTGGGGCTCGATCCCGGGACCCTGGGATCATGACCTAAGCCGAAGGCAGACACTTAAAGACTGAGCCACCCAGGCGCCCCTCCAAAGCTCTTTTTTAAAGGAAATATGGCCTCCATCCAATTTCACAACCAACCTGTTCCAAACTGACCTCATATTATTCTCTATCTTGGTTAATGGCAGTAACAGTTCAGTCAGCCATTCTGGCCAAAAACCTGTAAGTTAGTAATGATTTCTTCTTAACCTTCATTCAGTGAACTGGAAAGCCTGTCAATTCTGACTCGGAAGAATCTCTCAAAACTGCCCGCTCCTTCGTATTACCGATGCTTTCGTCATACCCTCCAACCTGATGACAACGATGCTTCCAAATCACAAATTGTGCTACTCTTTTGCTTTAAAAAAAAAACAAAAACAAAACCTTTAATGGTTTATCACTGCCTAGAATATAATTTCTCAACCTCTTCAAAACCAAATACCTCTTACATACTAAACATGCCATTTTCTTTACACTTGTTTGGTTTTGTTTTTGTTTTTTTTCCACATGTTAGCATTTGGAATGCCCTAACCCTTGTCACAAAACTCACACCTGCCCTTTGCAAGTCAGCTTGGTTGCTACTTCACCTATTGCACTCCTTGGGTAGAGTTACTCATACTCTGCTATGTACCTTCAAACACTTGCTATTTGCTCTATTAAGGGAATTATAATCCTGTAGTTTATTTATGTTTCCAATAATGGACGATCTACTTCTCTCATGCTTGTAAGAACCGTATCTTTGTACATCCAGTGCTTGCCACAGTATCTATTACATAAACTACTATTCATTCATTCATCACACACTTAATGAAACCCTACAACCCAAAAGGCATAGAGACTTTAAGAAGGTCTACTGAGAAGACACAAACAAGGATAAACTGTGACAGATAAGATAAAAATCCTGTCTTCAAGAAGCCTGTAGTTGAACTAGACAAGGTTAACACACCAAAGAAATCCATTAAAAAAGGTTCAAAGAGTGTAAGAGAAGTACATGTAATGTGTTATGTCACAAAACAGGAAAAAGCAAGTAGAAATACCATCATCACCTAGAATAAATCATACAGTGATCATTTCAGTTTATCTCAAAACATCAAGTTGTACAATTTTTGTCAATTATACCGCAGTAAAGCTAAAAACAATGTGGTTAAAATACACAAACAAAACCATTTTTCCATTTGATCCCATCTGATTAACAATAAAAAGAGAGTTAAAATAGTTTAATGTGAGATATATTTTCCTTGAACTAATTAAAATCTTAATTTGAAGAATATGAATTTCTAAAGTGAAAGAAAACTGAATTTATGCTGCCAATCTTATGACATGGTTTAATATATATTCTCATTTACACAGCCCATTTAAAATTATTTGGCTTAGGGCGCCTGGGTGGCTCAGTTGGTTAAGCGACTGCCTTCGGCTCAGGTCATGATCCTGGAGTCCCTGGATCGAGTCCCGCATCGGGCTCCCTGCTCGGCAGGGAGTCTGCTTCTCCCTCTGACCCTCCCGCCTCTCATGTGCTCTCTCTCATTCTCTCTCAAATAAATAAATAAAATCTTTAAAAAAAAATAAATAAATAAAATTATTTGGCTTATCATTAAGGTAAATCATTGCCCTCACCACATTTTGGGAAAAGATTTTTTCTACATTCCCTGATTTGATGATGTAGGACCAATACTAAATAAATTTAATTATATCTGAGGAATTTGGATCACAATATAATCAAACCCAGGCTTATTATTTAGTTTGGTTCCAAATGTAGAAAAAAATAAAAACAAAAAAACCTAACTCCTTACAAGTAATTATATGATTTATATTATCCTTAAAAAGGTTTCCAAAAAGTTCAGTCAACATTCACGCTAATTAAGGCAGGAATAAGAGGCACAAATAATTTCCTAAAGCACTTGTCCCTGAAAGGTTTACCCAGTACTTTCAAAGTGCATTACATTCTATAAAGACCTAGCATAGACAGACTCAAAACTTCCCACAATAACTTTATAACCTTTGACCTATTCCTAATTTCACCTCTAGAAATTTATCAGTGCAAGGAAAGAATTACATAGGCAAAAAGATGCATGTATAAATGTGTTCACTGCTGGGTCACTTATGCAGAAAACTTAAGTATAATATGTTAAAGAAATAAACAATGGTATTTACATATAATAGAATAGTACACTGCTATTTAACAATGTTTTAAAACAATAATGCCATGGAAAATGCTTATAATATTATGTTAATGGAGGAAAAACAGAAGCAGCATAACAGAAAACAAAAATGTATGCAGATACATGTTTTATAATATATATAAAATACAAATACAAAAATGTTAACAGTTGCTACATCTGGGGTAGTGGGATTACAGATTTTTATTTTCTTCTATATTATTTTGTGTGATTCCAAATTATTTTTCAAAGAAAATTAAGTCCTTAGTAAGCCATTAACAGGAGATACCAAGAAAATAACACAGTAAAAATTTTAGAATTACATAACTTGATGAATGAACTTTAACATTTACAAAATTAAGTATTAGCTGAATCTAGTTTAAAGAACAGAAAAACTATTTCCTACAATAAACATACAGTGTACCTACAGTTAGCTGCATCTCACTAGACTGATTGTCTTCAGTTTCTGCTTCATATTCTGGAACGGATGAAAGACCATACTCTCCAGACATAGGTCTTTTAGCTTCATTTTGAGAAACTGCTGTGTACAGAAGAATTTTAAAAATTGTAACCCAATCAGTATTTGGTTTTAATTGTAACATGGTTTGTACTGATTTGCACAAAAGTCCTGAATAGCATCCTGAACAGAAGGGTGTTGAAAATCTAGGTGTGGAGCATCTCCTTAACCAATATGTTATAATGAAACCTTGCAATTATAAAGTATTAGTTATCTGTATTTAGTGACTTTGAGGAAAGATGCATTAGACCAGGGACTACTCTTTTTCCTTGATGCCTATTCTATGCTGATTCAGTATCTGTGTTTCCTTCTTACCCACCAATTCCTAGAATGTTAGATTCTGCTGGGCTATTATAATTCTAGGTCCTCTTATTATTAGTGACCCAAATGTTAATACATAACAAAAATTCAAACTTTAGAAAAGAGAATCTGTTACTAGAGAGGTCACATTACAATATACCATAACTCTGGACTAAGAGACACAAACATTAAAAGGCTCTGCTCTTTAAGCTTGACATGTGTTCCAACTTGAAACCTATAATTCTTACCTGTAATTTTAAGTGTTTCTCTCTGTAATGCTCTGGTGACTGGTATTCGCTGGTACCAGTGTCCAACACCTTCAACCTCCCAAAGGAGTTCATGGTCTCCTGGATACTTTTCAAAGTACTGCTTGCAAGCTGAAAAATACATTCAGAATTTTCTAGAAATCCCAAATATCAACTGTTTTAGAAAACAGAAGATAGAAAGTAAGCTGCCCAAATCACTTAATGGGGCTAGGATAACACCAATGCAACTCAACTACACATCAGTCTCATTAATGAAAGTTTTAACATGAATAAACAATAAAAATCCTATTAAAAGATGTGCTTCACCTTTAAGGAGAAAATCACTAATTATTACTGAGGGGCATAAAATTAGAATAAAATGATTATTAGATTCAATAGTATAAAACCACCAATTCTCACCAATTATTTGATAAATTTCATGCAATTCTAAACAAATTCCCAACAAGTCTGTTTTTTTAGGGACTTGTCAAAATTTGACCCCAACTTCAAAATGGAGAAGAAAGGGTTAAGAAAGGATATGGAAGGGGCGCCTGGGTGGCTCAGTTGGTTAAGCAACTGCCTTCGGCTCGGGTCATGATCCTGGAGTCCCGGGATCGAGTCCCACATCGGGCTCCCTGCTCGGCGGGGAGTCTGCTTCTCCCTCTGACCCTCCCCCCTCATGCTCTCTCTCTCAAATAAATAAAATCTAAAAAAAAAAAAAAAAAAGGATATGGAAGAAGAAGAAAAGGAAAAAGAAAAATTAAAATACCAGGGTAAAAAAGCCCACCAGAAAAGAAGCGCACACACACTAAAAACCTGGCAAATGACAGAGGAGGCATTACATCTCAGTGTAGAGTAGATCCACTATCAAAATAATAATGCTAGAACAAAAATCCATATAGAAGAAAATAAAGTCAGATCCTGACCTCACATCAACACCATTCACAAAATTAAATTCCAGATGGATTCTGGGCGCCTGGGTGGCTCAGTTGGTTAAGCGACTGCCTTCGGCTCAGGTCATGATCCTGGAGTCCCAGGATCGAGTCCCATATCCGGCTCCTTGCTTAGCAGGGGGTCTGCTTCTCCCTCTGACCCTCCCCCCTCTCATGTGCTCTCTCTCTCTCATTCTCTCTCTCAAATAAATAAATAAAATCTTTAAAAAAAAAAAAAAAATTCCAGATGGATTCTAAGACCTACTAAGAAAAGCAAACTGTTTAAAAGAAAACGTAAGAGAATACCTCCTGGACATAATGGTGCTAAAAGATTACTCATGAAAGACACAAAATCACAATCCATAATGAAATCTTATGATAAACCTGTTAAAGTTTAAAACTTTCTATCAGGAACTGTGCAACGTAACTTTCTACAATGATGGAAATGTCCTGTATCAGCAATGTCCAATACAGTAGCCACTAGCCACATGTGGCTACTGAAAAAATGTATGATTTTAATTAAATTGAAATTAAATCTAATTTATATTAGTGATTGCCATACTGGGCTGCATAGTTTTATACTAAAAAGATACCATAAAGCCAGAGATTAGGAGATTTTCAGAATAAAACAAAAGATTAGTATTCTCAGCGTATTAAAAAATCCTAAAATTGAAAGACAAAATGATCCCAAAAAGAATTTGGCAGATGCTATGAAAAGGAAATTTACACATAATGAAACTTGGAAGGTCACTTAACAAAGGTAAAGATGGCAAACCTCACTAGCTGCCAGGGAAATGCAAGATGAAACAACTAGATACCATTTTCACACCCATCTGATAACCCAAGCATCCAAAGAATAAGGAAAATGGAAACTCCCACTTTCTCCTGGTGTGAGAATAATTTTGCAATAGTTAGTAAAGTTGAAAAGACATACTGTATGCTCCAATTCTACTACTGGGTATATATCCTAATGACTTACACATATGCACAAGACGACTTCTATAATATTCATTACAGGGCTGTTTTTAAACAGGGGTGGGGAGTTCAACCTAAGAGCCCATCATTAACGGATACATGAATAAATCATAAAATGTATACAATAAAATACTACGCAGAAGCTACAACAAATTACAGCATATATTAACAATGATAAATCTATTAAAAAGATCAGTAAAAGAACAAGTTAGTATATGTACAAATGATGTCATTTATATAAAGTTTAAAAACACATTAACAAAATGATGCAGCCTCTGTGGAAAACAGTTTGGCAATTCCTCAAAAAGTTCAACAAAGAATTACCATATAACTCAGCAGTTCCACTCTCAGCTATATATCCAAAAGAACAGAAAGCAGGGACTC
This sequence comes from Leptonychotes weddellii, assembly GCF_054177405.1. Taxonomy (NCBI): domain Eukaryota; kingdom Metazoa; phylum Chordata; class Mammalia; order Carnivora; family Phocidae; genus Leptonychotes; species Leptonychotes weddellii. Next base: position 90,584,158 of record NC_138375.1, on the reverse strand, counting down.
GAACAGTTATCTGTACACCAATGCCCATGGGAGCATTGTTCACAACAGCCAAAAGGTAGAAAGAACCCACTGTCCGTCCATCAGAAGATGAATGGATGAATGAATGAAATGTGACATGTACACACAATAAAAATATACACCATAGGGGCGCCTGGGTGGCTCAGTCGAAAGCGTCTGCCTTCGGCTCAGGTCATGATCCCAGGGTCCTGAGATCGAGTCCCACATTGGGCTCCTTGCTCAGCGGGGAAACTGCTTCTCCCTCTGCCGCTCCCTGCCACTCTGCCTACTTGTGATTTCTCTCTCTCTCTGTCAAATAAATAAATAAAATCTTTAATATATATATATATACACACATATATATATACACCAGAAAAAGGAAAGGAATTTTTTTGAAGACATGAGAAAGAGAGCGTGCATGCAGAGCAGGGGGTGGGGCAGAGGGAGTGAATTTTCAAAAAGACTCCTCACTGAGCAAGGATCCAGACACAGGGCTTGATCTCACCACCGAGATTGTGACAGGAGCCAAAATCAAGAGTCAGCTGTGGGGTGCCTGGGTGGCTCAGTCAGCTGAGTGTCTGACTCTTGGTTCTGGCTCAGGTTGTGTGACATCAAGCCGCATATAGGGCTCCATGCTCAGCACAGAATCTTCTTGGGTTTCTCTCTCCCTCTCCCTCTGCTCCTCCCTACTCTCTGTGCGTGCACACACTCTCTCTCTCAGACAAATAAATCTTCAAAAAGAAAGAGTCGGCCACTTAACCAGCTGAGCCACCCAGGCACCCCAGGAAAGAAATTTTGATATATGCTACAACACGGATGGTCCTTAAATACTATGCTAAGTGAAATAAGACACACAAAGAGATTCCACTTCTATAAGGTACCTAAAATAGGCAAATTCATAATGACAGAGAATGAATGTGACTAATGCCACTGAAATGCACATCTACAAATAGTTCAAATGATAAATAATATGTTTTATGTATTATAGCACCCAAAAAACTTGAAAAATTTTAAGATAAAAAAGCAAACTAGGGCCACCTGGCTAGCTTAGTCAGTAGAGCATGCAACTCTTGATCTTGGGGTTGTGTGTTTGAGCCCCACATTGGGTGTGGAGATTACTTAAAAATAGAATCTTTAAAAATTGGGACACCTGGGTGGCTCAGTCAGATAAGTGTCTGCCTTCAGCTCAGGTCATGATCCCAGGGTCCTGGGATCCACAGCCCCACGTCAGGGTCTCTGCTCAGCGGGGAGCCTGCTTCTCCTTCTCCCTCTACCTGCCACTCCCCCTGCTCGTGTGCGCTGACAAATAAGTAAAATCTTTATAAAAATAAAATAAAATAAAAATAGAACTACCCTATGATCTAGTAACTGCACTACTGGGTATTTACCCAAAGAATATGAAAACACTAGGGGCGCCTAGGTGGCTCAGTCGTTAAGCCTCTGCCTTCGGCTCAGGTCATGATCCCAGGGTCCTGGGATCAAACCCCACATCAGGCTCCCTGCTCCACGGGAAGCCTGCTTCTCTCTCTCCCACTCCCCATGCTTGTGTTCCTGCTCTCTCTGTGTCTCTGTCAAATAAATAAATAAAATCTTAAAAAGAAAAAAGAAAAAACTAATTTAAAAGGATATATGCAGGGATGCCTGGGTGGTTCAGTCGTTAAGCGTCTGCCTTCGGCTCAGGTCATGATCCCAGGGTCCTGGGATCGAGCCCCACATCGGGCTTCCTGCTCAGCGGGAAGCCTGCTTCTCCCTCTCCCACTCCCCCTGTTTGTGTTCCCTCTCTCACTGTCTCTGTCAAATAAATAAATAAAATCTTTAAAAAAAAAAAAAGGATATATGCATGCCCATGTTTACTGCACCATTATTTACAATTAGCCAAGATAGAGAAGCAGCCCAAGGGTCCACTGATAGATGAATGGATAAAGATGTGGCATGTAGATACCATGTCATATTACTTATCCATCAAGAAGAATGAAACCTTGCCATTTGCAACAACATGGATGGATCTAGAGGGTATAATGCTAAACAAAGTCAATCAGTCAGAGAGACAAATACTGTATGATTTTACTCATATTTGGAACTTAAGGAAACAAAGGAGAAAAAATAGACAAACTGAAAAATAGACTCTTAAGTATAGAGATCAGACAGATGGTTACCAGAGGGGAGGTGGACGGGGGGATGGGTGAAACAGGTGGGGATTAAGAGTACACTTATCATGGGGCGCCTGGCTAGCTCAGTCAGTACAGCATGTGACTCTTCATCTCAGGGTTTAAGTTCAAGCCCCACACTGGGTGTAGAGATCACTTAAAAATAAAATCTTTGAAAATAAAACTAATTAAAAGAAGAGTACACTTGTGTTGACGAGCACTGAGTAATATATATAACCGCTGAATCACTATATTGTACATCTGAAACTAATATAACACTATATATTAACAACAGTGGAATTAAAATTTTTAAAAATGTAAAAAAAAAAAAAAACCCTTACATATTAGCTTCTGGAGAATTGACACCATTATCTTATTTTCTGTCCAACAATATAATTGTGTAATAATTTTATGATTTTGTTCAAACCAGTTAGCATTTACATATTCTCCACAGAGTTCTTAGAATTAACATAGGAAAAAATGTATACATTTAGGAATTTTATCTCTTTTGTTGCCATTATAACTATTGTGTTCTTACTTTATTTCTTCTAACTAGTGGTTATATATATGAAACATACTGATTTACTTATGTATTAATTTTGTACCTAGCCACATCACTGAATTTCTAGTAACTCCACAGTTCATTTTCTTGAGTTTTCAAGAATTTTAGCCATTCTGACAGATGTGAGGTGATATCTCATTGTACTTTTGATTTGCATTTCCCTGATGATGAGAGACGTTCAGCATCTTTTCATGCGTCTGTTGGCCATCTGTATGTCTTCTTTGGAGAAATGTCTGTTCATGTCCTCTGCCCATATTTAACTGGATTGTGTTTTTTTGTGTTAAGTTGTATAAGATATGTCATTTGCAAATATCTTCTCCCATTCTGTAGATTTTCTTTTAGTTTTGTTGGTTGTTTCCTATGCTGTGCAGAAGCTTTTTATTTTGATGAAGTCCCAATAATTTATTTTTGCTTTTGTTTCCATTGCCTCACGAGACAGATCTAGAAGGATGTTGCTAAAACCAACGTCAGAGAAATTACCTCCTGTGTTCTCTTCTAGGATTTCTATGGTTTCAGGTCTCACATTTAGGTCCTTGGTCCACTCTGAGTGTACAATGTACAAAAGTGGTACAGTTTCATTCCTCTGCATGTTGCTGTCCAATTTTTCCGATACTATTTGTTGAAGAGACTGTTTCTCTCCCATTGCATGTTCTTGCCTCCTCTGTCAAAGATTAACTGACCATAAGTTGTGGGTTTATTTCCAGGCTTTACATTCTGTTTCACTGATCTATGTGTCTATTTTGGTGCCAGGACCATACTGTTTGGATTACTACAGCTTTGTGATGTAACTTGAAGTCTGGAATTGTGATACCTCCAGTTTTGTTTTTCTTTTCCAAGATTGCTTTGGCCATTTGAGGTCTTTTGTGGTTCCATACAACCTTTCAGATTGTTTTAGTCCTGTGAAAACTGCTCTTGGTATTTTGATGGGAATTACATTTAAATCTGTAGATTGTTTTAGGTAGTATGGACATTTTAACATACTGTTCTTCCAATCCATGAGCATCGAATGTCTTTCCATTTCTTTGTGCCATCTTCAATTTCTTTCATCAGTGTTTATAGTTTTCAGAGTACAGGTCTTTTTCATCTCTTTGGTCAGATTTATTCCTAGATATTTTATTATTTGTGGTGCAATTGTAAATGGGATTGTTTTCTTATTTGCTCTTTCTGCTGCTTCATTATTAGTGTATAGAAATAAAACATATATCTGTACATTGATTTTGCATCCTGCAACTTCACTGAATGCATTTATCAGTTCTAAGAGATTTCTTTTTTAAGATTTTATTTTTAAATTGTCTCTAGACCCAACGTGAGGCCCAAACTTTCAACCCCAATATCAAGAGTCACATACTCCACTGACTGAAGCACTCCTATTGGTTCTAACAGTCTTTTGGTGATCTTATATTTTATTAGGGGCTAATATATAAGTTTAAAGTAATCCCAATAAAATCCCGACAAAACTTTTTTTTAATCTAGTAAGTGGATTCCGAAGTCTATACAGGAAAAACAAGCAAGGTCAGAAATAGGAAATGGGGGAGAAGACTAGTCCTTTTAGATAACCAAAAGCTAAAATAAATATAAGAGTGAGGTACTGGAACTTAAGATTAACAGAAATAAATTAGCAGATAAGAAATATACAGAAACAGGGGCGCGTGGGTGGCTCAGTCAGTTAAGCATCTGCCTTCAGCTCAGGTCATGATCCCAGAGTCCTGGGATGAGCCCCGTGTTGGACTCCATGCTCAGTGGGGAGTCTGCTTCTCCCTCCCCATGCCTCCCTCCCCACTGCTCCAGAGCTTGCGTGCTCTCTCTCCCCCTCCCTCTCAAATGAATAAATAAAATCTTAAAAAAAAAAAAGAAATATACACATATAAATACACAAATTTAATGTATGATCTAGATTAAGAATTTGGAAACTTTTTCTTAAAGGGGCAGACAATAAGGATTTTAGGCTTACAGACTATATGGGCACTGTCATAACTCACCAACTCTGACATTTTAGTGCAAAAGAAGCCAGATGCAATATATAAATGGATGAACATAGCTGTGTTCCAATAACTTCACTTACAAAAAGAGCAGATCAGTGGACCACTGTTTGCTGACCTGATATAGATATAAATGCAAATCAGTGCAAAAGATAAATTATTCAACAAATAATATTAACCATATACCTGTCAGGTAAAATAAAGTCGGACCTGTACCTCATATGGTACACCAGGATAAATTCCAAATGGGTAAGATTTATGAGACCTTATTCATTCCATGTCTTTAGGTATCGGTACATGATAGTACTGTGTAAATCAACTTCTCACAGTTAGCTAATCATCTACTCAAACCTAAGGCCAAGCCCATCCATACGTGGTACTCGTTACCCATTTGTGGAATGAATAAATTATCTTTTTAAAGCTTACAATGTACAACACTATAATCTTTCCTAAATCATTTAAAAATATTCATGGAAACAAGTAAAGGTCATGGAAACAAGTAAATTTCAAAGAATATTGGATATCTAGCAGCCTCAAGAACTACTAATTAAGTTGTAAGAGAAAAATCAAACGGAAATCCAAGTTCTTCAAATATAATAAACATTGTACCAGACAGAAAGAGCAAGAAACAGAAAATGGAGATGCCACATAGTCTAAAATTTGCTATTTTCAATGTATTCCTTTATTTTCACCTCAAAGAGTCTTATTCACAAAATTATGCATATGAGACCAATGAAACATTATCGGACAATCTCCTGCCTAACCTGAAGGATCAGTGGAGCTAAAGCCCACATAGACTATGCAAAAATAGTAATTCATTTGGCATTCAATTTATCATTAGAATTAGAAAAGAGTATTTTTTTAAAAAGATTTTATTTATTTGAGAAAGAGCGGGCGCATGCACACACAAGCAGGGGGGAGGGGCAGAGGGAGAAACAGGCTCCCCACGGGGTAAAAAGCCTGACACAAGGCTCAATCCCAGGACCCTGAGATCATGAGCAGAGCCAAAGGCAGCTGCCCAACTGACTAAGCCACTCAGGCACCCCAGAAAAGAGCAAGTATTAAGAGATTCTACCTACAGTGGGTGTGTTTACATTCCTTCCCAAATTCAGTAAAGCTGTAATTAGATTTTAAGGGGAAAGCCATTTTCAGATTATCCAGTTGAATACAGGGTTCATTCCATTCTCATGTATGTATGTACACAGAAACTATGATTCAAGATGGGCACGCAACACTTGGTTCTTGTTTTCTGGATTTCTGACATTAAAAAGGGGAAGCAAACTTAGAACAAAAATATATTTTCAGTGGAAATAAACATTTCCAGTTAGACTAAAATCAATGGTAAATTCTATTTTAATAAAGTTTTCATGTAAATTACCTTCCAGGATTAAATCTTACTTCATTAAGAGAAAACCAGTAGTTTGGGATTTACATTTATAAATGCAAATATAAATCCACCAATAGTTTTTAAATATCACCACAAGGTATATTCGTACAATGGAATACTAAACAGCACTGAAAATGAATAAATGGAGCTATGTGAATCCACACGAATGATTCTCATAAACATAAATATACAAATCAAACTGCAGAATTCACACAGTATGTATCATTTACATATAATTCTTTTATAAAGATTTTATTTATATATTTGCGAGAGCACACAAGCGGGGAGGGGCTGCATAAGGTAAGGGAGAAACAGGCTCCCCGCAGAGCAGGAAGTCCGACACGGGGGCTCGATCCCAAGACCCCGGGATTATAACCTGAGCCAAAGGCAGACACTTAGCCACCCGGTGCCCCAGTTTTTAAATATGTTAAACAAGATGACATATTGTCGAAGGATATATAAATATGCTTTATAAGTCTAAGAGGGACACCTGGGTGGCTCAGTCGGTTAAGCACTCAACTCTTGATTTTGGCTCAGGTCATGATCTCATGGTCTTGAGATCGAGCCCCGCATCAGGCTCTGGGCTGGGAATGGAGCCTGCTTAAGGTTCTCTCTCTCCCTCGGCCTCGGCCTCGGCCTCAGCCCCACCCCTGCCCCTCATACACGTGTATGCATGCACACTTTCTCTCTCTCCCTCCCTCTCTCTCAGAAACAAAACGTCTAAGAAATATATGGGGAGGGCACCTGGGTGGCTCAGTGGGTTAAGTGTCTGCCTTCAGCTCAGGTCATGATCCCAGGGTCCTGGGATCGAGCCCCGCATCGGGTTCCCTGCTCAGTGGGGAGCCTGCTTCTCCTTCTCCCTCTGCCATTCCCCCCCTTACTTGTGCTGTCTCTCTGTCAAATAAATAAATAAAATCCTTAAAAAAAAGAAAGAAATATATGGGGAAAATAAATGCCAAACTGAGCTTAATACTTATTTCAGGGAAGGGAGTGAGCTAATTGGGTGGGTGCACAACGGTACTGGCAATGATCCATTTCTCATGGATGGTACATGCTGGATGGTTCTTGAGTATTTGTCGTCTTATTCTTTACATCTTTTTGTATGTCTGAAATTACTTTCTTTTTTAATTTTAAAAGCTACCAAAGAGAACCCAAAGAAGAAATGGTCAAAGATCTAAATATACATTTCCCCAAAGATGACACAGAAATGGCTAATTAACATATGAAAAGATGCTCAACATGAAATGCAAACCAAAACTATTATAAGATGCCACTTTACACCCACAAGAATGGCTTTAATCAAAAAGACAGTAACAAGTGTTGGTGAGGATATAGAGAAATTTTAACTCTCAAACACTATTCATGGGAATGTAAAATGGTACAATTGCTTTGGAAAACACTTTGGCAGTTCCTCAGAATGTTAAACATAGGGCGCCTAGGTGGCTCAGCCGTTAAGCATCTGCCTTCAGCTCAGGTCATGATCCCAGGGTCCTGGGATCGAGTCCCACATCGGGCTCCCTGCTCGGCGGGAAGCCTGCTTCTCCCTCTCCCACTCCCCCTGCTTGTGTTCCCTCTCTCACTGTGTCTCTCTGTCAAATAAATAAATAAATAAATCTTTTAAAAAAAAAGAATGTTAAACATAGAGTCACCATATGACCCATCAATTCCATCCACACCTAGGTGCAGAGAAATGTCCACACAAAAACTATACAAATGTTCACAGCAGCATTATTCATAACAGCGAAAAGTGGAAACAACCCAAAAGTCCATCAACTGATGATAAACAAAATGTGGCATATCCATAAAACAGATTATTCATCCATAAAAAGGAATGAATACTGCTTCATTCTACAACATGGATGAACTTTAACAAAATTTATGCAAAACAAAAGAAGCTAGACACAAAGGGCTTATAATATAATCATATCACATGATTACATTCCTATGAAATGTTGAGAACAGGAAAATCCATACAGAAGAGAACAGATCAGTGGTTGCTAGGGGATGAAGGAGTGGGGGAATGAAGAGTGACTATTAACTGGTGCAGGGTTTCTTTTGGGGTAATGAGCATGTTCTGGAATTAGATACTGGTTATGGTTGCACAGCTACAAAGGTAATAGAAACCACTGAATTTTACACTTTGAGAGTGTGAATTTTATGGTATATGAATTATATTTCAACATTTTTAAAAAGCCACCACACCTCCAAAAAGCCGTATTCATGACATAAGGACACATTTGCAAAATGAAGCCCTTAGGGACCCAAAGAATCCAAATTAGTTAATAATGCTATATGCACATTTACAATATTCTGCAGAAACAACTCAGAAGTGACCCTGAGAATAGTTTAACCTTTTTTAATTTACCTGTGTACATGAGAGAGGAGAGTGGATACCGCAGGCCAAGAGCATCTTCCGTAAAGGAATCAACAAAGTCCTCCAGCATATGAAGCCCAAAATCTTTGCCTCGGTATTTCTTTCTTACAAACATCGTATCAAGAACTGGCAGTTGGTAGCTTTGGGTAAGAAATGAGGCACATATGCTTCCTGTAGTCATAAAAGAAACCCAACAATTTTTCACATTAAAAGGGCATATATGTGTGTATGTTTAAAGAA
>NC_138375.1:90520180-90575372 GCF_054177405.1 Leptonychotes weddellii | reverse complement strand
GGTCAGAGGGAGAAGCAGACTCCCTGCCGAGCAGGGAGCCCGATGCGGGACTCGATCCCGGGACTCCAGGATCATGACCTGAGCCGAAGGCAGTCGCTTAACCAACTGAGCCACCCAGGCGCCCACCATTTTTTTAAGTATATACTAGAATATGCATTGCTGTCTACGGACTTATACAACTTTAAAACTCATCAACTATTACATTTTAAAACTGAAAGAGTATGTGATGACTGTACATCGTATACAATGCATGAAGTACCTCACTACAACTTGAGTACCTGAACATCCATCTATCCCTCTTTCTCTAGTGAGTACAGTCTACTGTTTTTATCTACTCCATGATAGCAAAGAAACAAATCAGTTTTCCAGATTTGTAAGGACTACAGATTAGGACTAAATGGAAACATTGGTCTTAGAAATGCCTAAGTCAGCAATCTTTGAGCTGTAAATGTGTTTTTTTAAATATCCTGTATGCTTAAGGTTAAACAGGAGAAATAACTTATAGTAACTAAATATGCCTCTTCTATTAAAACAGCTATGGGGATTTGTCTTTTTAAGAACCCTGATTTGTGTTCTGACCCTCCAATTAGATATGTTTGCTCCTTTAACACATTTTAAGACAGTATATAAGTTGTGGGCATCATGGTGGGGCATCCTACTCTCAACATTAATTTTAGAAATAGTTCACAGTTATCAGTCAATATTCTCGCTTTGTGCCTCAAATAAATAAACCTATTGTCTCAGATTATTCATATGATTTCAGATAATTCCACTAATGCAGTTCAAGGAAGACATAAAATTTCAGGTAACAAACATCTCACAAACTGACTTGTACCAATCATATTATTTGATGAACTGGTCAATGTAACAAGATCTTTTTTTAGTTCAACGAAATAATTTGAATTATTTATGACTAAATTGGAGAATTTCAGTAACTTTCTGTAACAGTTTCTAAGACTATCAACTAATTTAAGCTTAGAATAAGTAATTCTCATTACTTAAATCCTAACTGCTGACATTCAGCTAAGATATTTCTATGGGTTAAAAGGTCTTATAGAATGGCTATAGTTAACAATGCTGTATACTTGAAATTTACTAAGAAAGTAGATATTCAGTGTTATCACTACAAAAAAAATGGTAACTATGTGCGGCAGTATCTTTTTTTTTTTTTTTAAGATTTTTTTTAATTTATTTGACAGAGAGAGACATAGCGAGAGAGGGAACACAAGTGGGGGAATGGGAGAGGGAGAAGCAGGCTTCCCGTTGAGCAGGGAGCCCGATGTGGGGCTCGATCCCAGGACCCTGGGATCATGACCTGAGCCGAAGGCAGAGGCTTAACCACTGAGCCACCCAGGCGCCCCTGCAGCAGTATCTTTTAATTAGCTTGATTTTGGTGAGTATTTCACAATGTACACATGTATCAAATTATCAAGTTGTATACCTTAAATATGTATCACTTTTAATTGTCAATTTTACTCAATAAAGCTGAAATATATAAACAAGTAACTTGTAAGAGTCTAACAGGTAGTCTCACCAACAAGCTACTATGACCATAATTAATTTTTAATGTCTTGAAATCAGTTTTTCATAACTGCTGGTAGTGATTACAAAATCACAAGAGACATTATAAGCACTAGTAGTTCAAAGGAGAAAGCAAAAAGTGAAAAGTGAAAGCACTATCTAGTTCTAATTCTCAATACAGAGTCTGAGGATTTATGGCTGTTTACTATTGTACACGCTTCAGGTTCCTTACAAAAGTATAGTAATTATATAAAGGAAATTATCCACAATTTGATTTTTTTCACACCAACATTTCTTCTACTGGAGAGGAGGTAAATTAAAGCATCTTGTATTGTTGAAATGGTAAATTTATGGAACTAGTAGTAATCACAAAGTTTAAAGTTCTATTATTTATTTGCCGTGTACATATTCATTGCAAAAAATGATGCCGATTCTCTCCCTTTGACTAAAAACTTACACAGCTGACCCTTGAACAACTTGGGAGTTAGGGGCACTGACCCCCTGAGCAGCTGAAAATCCACACACAACTTTTGACTCCCCTAAATTTAACTACTAATAGTCTACTGTTTACTGGAAGCCTTACTGATAAAAGTCATTTGTTAAGTTGTATGTATCATATGCTGTAGTCTCCCAATACAGCAGGCTAGAGAAAATGAAATGTTATTAAGAAAGTCATGGGGTGCCTGGGTGACTCAGTCAGTTAAGCTGCTGCCTCCGGCTCGGGTCATGATCCCAGGGTCCTGGGATGGAGCCCCGCATCAGGCTCCCTGCTCAGTGGGGAGCCTGCTTCTCCCTCTCTCTCTACCTGCCGCTCTGCCGACTTGTGCTCTCTTTCTGTCAAATAAATAGATAAAATCTTTAAAAAAAAAAAAAAAAAGGTCATAAGAGGGGTGCCTGGGTAGCTCAGCTGGTTAAGCATATGACTCTAGGTTTTGGCTCAGGCCATGATCTCAAGATCCTGGGATCGAGCCCTGTGTCAACCTCCACACTCAGTGCGGAGTCTGCTTGTCCTTCTTCCTCCTCCTCTGCTCCTCTACCCGCTCGTACTCTCAAATAAATAAATAAAATCTTAAAAAAGTCAAGAGAAAATACACTTATAGTACTGTACTTATTGAAAAATACCCACATATAGTAGACCCATGGAGTTCAAACCTATGTTGTTCAAAGGGCAACCATACTTTGTACAAGTATTCTATCAGTATACAAAGATATCAAATAAAGAGCAGAAAATCTTCCCATGTTACCAGAAATTCTTCAGACCCATCAACAGCTGTAGACAATAGCACAATTATCTAGTAAAGCAAAACCACAACCTTAGATGAAGTTTTCATTCAATTAAATTTACTAACTGTAATTAAATTAAATTTAGCATTGCATACGGTAGATTGAATACTTATAATCCTCAAAATTCCATCTTTGTCCACCGTCGTCTTCTATATATTCTCTCTGGGAAACCTCACCTACTCCCAAGGCTTCTACCATTTATCCAAATATTGATAATCGTGAATCTTTAATTTACATAATGCATGAGACTTTTCCAAGATCAAGAATGGAAGAGCCCACATAAATGTAAATGTAACAAAAATCACACGATTAGTTCAATAAATACAGAAAAATCATTTGGCAAAATCCAACACCTTTCATGATAAAAATACTCAATGTCCTAACCTGATAAAGGGACTTATGGAAAATCCACAGCTAACATCACACTTAATGGTGAAAGACTGGATGGGGTTCCTCCTAAGATCAGGAACAAAAAATAACTGCTCACTCTTACTGCCTCCATTCAACACTGTTCTAGAGATTCTAATTAGGCAAGAAAAGGAAATAAAAGGCAGCCAGACCAAAAAGGAAAAAGTAAAACTACATTTATAGGTAACATAATTTGGGATATATAAAATCTTAAGGAACCCACTAAAAAATTATTAAAACTGATAAAAGGCAATTCAGCAAGACTGCAAGATGCAAGATCAATATACAAAACTCAATCATATTTCTATACACCAGCAATGAACAATTTGAAAATGAAATTAAAGAAAACAATTCCAGGGGCGCCTGGGTGGCTCAGTCAGTTGAGTGTCTAACTCTTGATTTTTGCTCAAGTCATGGTCTCAGGGTCATGAGATCAAGCCCTGCATCAGGTTCCATGGTCAGCACATAGTCTGCTTAAGATTCTCTCTTTCCCCCAGCCCCTTCCCCCATTCACAGCATTGCTCTCTCTCTCCCTGAAATAAAACCTTAAAAAAAAAAAAACCTCCATTTATCACAGCATTAACAAATAATAAAATTCTTACAATTAAATTTAGTGCAAAAAAAAATAGTGCAAAACTTGTATCCACACTAAAAACTACACACACTGTTAGAAGAAATGAAACAACATCTAAATAAATGGAAAGACATCCATGTTCATGGATCAGAAGACTTAACGCTGTTAGACGTCAATATATTCCTCAAATCAGGGGCACCTGGGTGTCTCAGTCATTAAGCGTCTACCTTCTGCTCAGGTCATGATCCCAGGGTCCTGGGATCGAGCCCCACATCTGCTCCCTGCTCAGCGGGAAGCCTGCTTTTCCCTCTCCCACTCCCCCTGCTTGTGTTCCCTCTCTTGCTGTCTCTCTCTTTCAAATAAATAAATAAAATCTTAAAATATATATATATATATTTTCCCCAGATTGAGCTAAAGATTCAAAATTCTCACCTAAGGGACTCCTGGGTGGTTCAGCCGGTTAAGCATCTGCCTTCGGCTCAGGTCATGATCCCAGGATCCTGGGATCAAGTCCCCCATCAGGCTCCCTGCTTAGCAGGGAGCCTGCTTCTCCCTCTGCCCCTTCTCTGCTCATGCTCGCTCTCGCTCTTGCTCTCTCTCTCTGACAAATAAATAAAAACTTTAAAAACAAAAACAAAACTAAAAACCCACAAAATCCTCAACTAAATCTTTTTGCAGAAATTCACAAGATGATCCTAAAATTCATACAGAAATGCAAACAACCGCAAAAAAGCCAAAACAACCGTAAAAAAAAAAAAAAAAAAAAGTTGAAGGACTCACATTTGTCATTTTAAAACTTACAAAGCTGCAGTAATCAAAACAGTATGGTACTGGCCCCAAGAACAGTTACAAAGATCAATGGAATAGAACTGAGGGTCCAGAAACAAAACCTTTTATGGTTAACTGATTTTTGACAGGGTTTCCAAGGCAATTCTATGGAAAAAGAATAGTCTTTTCATGGAACAGTTATGAGACAAGATATTAACCTAGGCAAAAAAAAAAAAATATGTTGGACTCCCTTCCTCACACCATATACACAGATTAACTGCAAGTGGATCATCAACTTAAATATAAGATCGCTATAAAACTAACACTATAAAACTCTTGGTAGAAAACATAGCAGTAAATCTTTATCACCTTGGATTAGACAAAGCCTTCTTAGATAAATACCAAAAGTGACAAAGAAAATAAATTGGATTTCATCAAAATTTAAAAATGCGGGCGCCTGGGTGGTTCAGTCGTTACGCGTCTGCCTTCGGCTCAGGTCATGATCCCAGAGTCCTGGGATCGAGTCCCGCATCAGGCTCCCCGCTCTGCGGGAGGCCTGCTTCTCCCTCTCCCACTCCCGCTGCTTGTGTTCCTGCTCTCGCTATCTCTGTCTCTGTCAAATAAATAAATAAAATCTTTAAAAAATTTAAAAATGCTGTGCTTCAAAGGACACCATCAAGATAGTGAAAAGACAACGTTTAAAATAGGAGAAAATATGGGGCGCCTGGGTGGCTCAGTTGGTTAAGTGACTGCCTTCGGCTCAGGTCATGATCCTGGAGTCCCGGGATTGAGTCCCGCATCGGGCTGCCTGCTCAGCGGGGAGTCTGCTTCTCCCTCTCCCGCTCCCCCCTCCTGTGCTCTTTGTCTCTCTCACTCTCTCTCAAATAAATAAATAAAATCTTTAAAAAAAAAAAATAATAAAATAAAATAGGAGAAAATATTTCCAAATTATATGTCCAAGAGACCTGTACCTAAAATATAGAAAGAATGCTTATAACTCATAATAAAAAGACAAATAAAACCCAATTTTAAAATGGGCTAAGAATTTAAATACATATTTCTCCAAAGAAGACATACAAATGGCTGATGGGTATATGAAAAAATGTTCAATGTCACCAATCAACAGGCAAATCAAAACAACAAAGTATCACTTCATACCTATCAGGATGACTATTACCAAAACAAAACAAACAAAAAAACCAAAGATAACAAGTGTTGGTGGGAATATGGAAAACTGGAACCCTTGTACACTGTTGATGGGAATACAAAATGGTATAACCACTATGGAAAACACTATGGAAGTTCCTCAAAAATATCAAAAATAGAACTACCATATCATCCAGCAATCCCACTTCTGGGTATTTATCCAAGAATTGAAATCAGGATCTCAAAAGAGGTATCAGCAATCCCATGTTCATTGCAGCGCTATTCACAATAGCCAAGATGTTATGACAACCTAAATATCCACTGATGGATGAATAAAGAAAATATGGTATACACATACAACGGAATAAAATTCAGTCATTTAAAAAATAAATCTTGCGATACATGACAACATGGATGAACCCTGAAGACATTATGCTAAGTAAAATAAGTCAGCCACAGAAGTACAAATACTGTACGACTCCAACTATGTAAGATATCTAAAATAGTCAAACTCAAAGCAGCAGAAAACAGAACCATGTTCACCAAGGGCAGGGGAGATGGAAATCAGAAGTTGCCAATCAATGGGTTTAAAGCTTCATTAATGCAAGATTAGTAAATTCTATGGATCTGCTGTATAACTTTATTCCTATAGTTGACAATATTGTATTCTATACTTAAAAATCTGTTAAGAGTAGATCTTATGTTAAGTGTTCTTAAACCAATAAAGATTAATCACTTTAATAGAGTGAATTTTATGATATGTGACTCTTGAAATAACTATGGTGAGTGAAAGAACCCAGGCTAAAACAAACAAAAATGTACATACTGTAATGATCACATCTTACAAAATTCCAGAAAAGCAAGCTAATCTATAGTAATAGACTGGAGATAAGTGTTTGCTTGGGGATTCGTAGTGGGAAGTGGGACGGTTACAAAGGAGCAAGAGAAACTTTTGGGGATAATGGATATGTTTATCATATTGATTGTGGTAATAGTTTCATAGCTGTAAACATAAAACACAACGAATTGTAAATTTTAAATATGGGCAATTTTTTTTTATGTCAGTTATACCACAATAAAGCTGGGGGGAGAAAAGTTAAAAAAAAAAAAAAAAGACAACCCAATTTAAAAATGGGCAAAGGATCTAAACATTTTCCCAAGGAAGACAAACAAATGGCCAATACGCACATGAAAAGACGCTTGACATCCTTAGCCATTAAGGAAATGCAACTGAAAATGACAATGCCATGACACTTCATACCTATTACACTGCCTAAAATCAAAAAAGATAAATAAAAACAAGTGTTGGTGGGCGCCTGGGTGGCTCAGTTGGTTGGGCAACTGCCTTCGGCTCAGGTCATGATCCTGGAGTCCCTGGATCGAGTCCCGCATCGGGCTCCCTGCTCGGCAGGGAGCCTGCTTCTCCCTCTGACCCTCCCCCCTCTCATGTGCTCTCTCTCAAATAAATAAATAAAATCTTTAAAAAAAAACAAAAAAGAACATCCCAGCCAGGAATCCCGGGATCGAGTCCCGCATCGGGCTCCCTGCTTGGCAGGGAGTCTGCTTCTCCCTCTGACCCTCCCCCCTCTCATGTGCTCTCTCTCATTCTCTCTCTCAAATAAATAAATAAAATCTTTAAAAAAAAAACAAAAAACAAGTGTTGGTGAGAATGTGGAGAAAATGCAATCCTGGTACATTGCTGACAGTAATGTAAAATGGTGCACTTTGGAAAACCATTTGGCAGCTCCTCAAAAGGCTAAACTTAGAGTTACCATAAGACCCTGCAATTCCCCTCTTAGGTATATACCCAAGAGAAATAAAAACACACCCACACAAAAATCTGTACACAAATGTTCACAGCAATATTATTTATAACAGCCAGAAAGTAGAAACAATTCAAAGTCCAACAAATGATGAAAGACAGTATTGGTACATCCATACAATAGGGCATATTATTTGGCCATAAAAAGGAATGAAGTGGTAATAACATGCTGTAACATGGATGAAATATGAAAACAGTACTCCAAGCCAAAGAATCCAGACACAAAAAACTACTGTGTCTGATTGTATTACTGTAGAACTCCATTTATATGTCCAGAACAGACAAATCTACAGAGACAGAAATCTAGAGAGACAAGCTACTGTTTGCCTAAGACCAGTGCTGAGGGAGTTGAAAAGTGTCTGCCAGTTGAGTACATGGTTTCCTTTTGGGGATGATCAAAGTGATCTAAAATTGATTACGATGACAGTTGTACAATTTGGTGAATCTACTAAAAAAAAAAAACTGAATTGTATAATTTACATGGGTGAATTGTATGGAATGTGAATACTACCTCAATAAAGCCATTAAAAATGTAAAAAGAAGACAAGCGCCTGGGTGGCTCAGTCAGTTAAGCGGCCAACTCTTGGTTTCAGCTCAGGTGATGATCCCAGGGTAGTGAGATCGAGCCCTGCATGGGGCTCCATGCTAAACGGGGAGTCTGCTTGAGATTCTCTCACTCCCTCTCTTTGCCCCTCCCCACACACATGCACTTGCTCTCTTAAAATGTTCCCTCTAAATCTTCAAAATATTTTTTAAAATTGTAAAAACAAAAAGGTAATTTATACATGTGATTCCAATAAACCATTTATAATTAGATTTTTCATAGATAACTCCCCAAATCTGATCTTCTCTTAGTTGACCAATTTTTACTCCCCAAACCCGATCTTCTCTTAGTTGACCCATTTTTCAGTAAATCTCATCACCCCCACCCAGCTGCTTACAGCAAAAAGTCAAGAATTCATCCTTGACTCATTTCCTTCATAGCTGATGTACAATCCATCAGAAATCCTGCATCAGTAACTTCATAATTTATCTCAAATATATTGACTTCTACCCCATCTCCCTTGTCCAAGCCACCATCACCTCTTAACAGGGCCTCTCGGCAACAGCCTCTTAACTAAACTAAACTCAATTCCAGTATCCCCTCTCCCGGTTTTTCATACAACAGTTACCTGTTTCAAAGGCAAATCAGATTGTGTTACACCCATGTTCAAAACCTTCAATGGATTCTCATTACCCACAGAATAAATTCAAACTCCTTCCTTGGCCTATAAGACCATTCAGGATATGGCCCTGCCTCTCCCCATCCCCGTATCACACACTCCCTCTACTTTAGCCACTGGCCCTCTTGCTATTTCTCAAACGCCCTGAACTTGCTTCTGCCTCACGGCTTCTGCATTTCAGTTCTTTGCCTCAAAACCTCTTCTCCTGAAACTTCACATATCCCATCATCCCCTTACTTCCTTCAGAGATGCTTACCCTGACTTTCTATTTAAAACACACACTCTCTCGGGCGCCTGGGTGGCTCAGTTGATTAAGCGACTGCCTTCGGCTCAGGTCATGATCCCAGAGTCCCAAGATCGAGTCCCACATGGGGCTCCCTGCTTGGCGGGGAATCTGCTTCTCCCTCTGACCCTACCCCTTCTTGTGCTCTCTCTCTCTCTCTCCTTTCTCTCTCTCTTAAATAAATAAAATCTTAAAAAAAAAAAAAAATACGGGGCGCCTGGGTGGCTCAGTCGTTAAGCATCTGCCTTCAGCTCAGGTCATGATGCCGGGGTCTGGGATCGAGCCCCGCATCGGGCTCCCTGCTCAGCGGGGAGCCTGCTTTTCCCTCTCCCTCAGCCTGCCGCTCTCCCTACTTGTGATCTCTCTCTCTAATAAATAAGTGAAATCTTTAAAAAAAAAAATAAAAATAAAACAGACTCTCTCTTCTTTTATCTACTTTCATTTTCTTCATAGCATTGTCTACTTGTTTATTCACTGCCAACTCCTCCTCTAAAATCTAAGCTCCATGAGGGGAGTCAACACAATTTTTATTACTCTCAATTTCTCCCTCTTGCTCTTTCTCCTACTCATCTTCCACTTTTCTTTCCTTCCCTCTCTATATATAGCATCTTTCAAAATAACTTTTGAAAGATGGATAAATTTTCACAAAACCATTTAGCATCTATTCAAATTCAAAAACAGATATTCTACCACACTTGAATGACTTTCTCTCCTCATGAAAATCACCATTTCTTCTTTGTCCACCAGGAATATGTCTTCCCTCACCTTCATAAATACTGGTTTAATGCCTCACAAAGGCATCAGTGGGTTACTGTCTCCACAGAACACATGCATAATGTGAATCCTAAACAAATAATGTGATTATATCTACACGGGAAACCTTGTCATATAGCACTACACAAGTATTCTCATCGCAGTCCTGATGCTTTATAAATCAGCTATGGCAACGTTAGCTGTTGTAACAAACCAATATGGAAAGCTCAACGTTAAGACTCGTTTTTACTTAAGTACCAGTCCCACGCAGGTGCTACGGCAGAGTGGCTGGCCTTCTGGTGCACCATCATCCAGGAACGGTTTCGGTTACCTACTGCGGCCCAACAAGCCATCCCAAAATGTACCGGCTGAAAACAAAAATTTTCGTTATTTATCACAAGTTTTATATGGTTATCATATGGGGAACTGAAACAGCTGAAAGTCCAAATGGCTTCACTCCCACAAAACACAGTCTGTATCGGCTGTTGACTGAAAGCGCAGCTGGGCTTGCCACCTGGGAGCCTCAGTTCTCTTTAATGCAGCTGTTTGGGCTTCCTCACCACATGGCAGTCTTGAAGTAGTCCTATTTCTTACATGGTGACTTAGCTTCTAACAGTATCAAAATGCAAATTTCCAGGCCTTCTTAAGGTTTAGCAGTTACACTTGTGCTGCATTCTACTGGTAAACCATGTCACAGGGCCACCCAGATTCAAGTAGACTACACAAGCACACACATACTGGAATCATGATTCACTGGGGCCCACCAAAGTAACAGGAACTCAGGTTCCTTCTGTCTTGTGGCTTCTCCAACCACTAGGTCTTCAAAATGCACTGCATTCAGCAGACAGATGGAGAAAAAGAATGCATCTTAACCACTTTGATCCAACATCATATCATTTTTCATTACTTTGGAAAGAACTAGTCACATAGCCCCAAGCTGTGAAAGTGAGTGGAAAATATAATCCCTGACTGGGCAGCTATTGGCCAATGACTAGAATATAGAAGATAAAGCACAAACATTTGGTGAACAGTTGGTAGCCTCACTAACCTTCCCCTTTCTATCTCCCAGTAGATTAACATTTCCTTTTTAACTGTCAGGAAATCAATGAGCACATCAAAGCAGATAGTACCTTTTGCTGGCAGACTCCCTCCACAGTTACGTTTGGTTATCTCAAGCTATTTCCAATAACTTATATCCTCACACCAACATTCATGAACACACACTCACTTTATATAAATAAGAGTTTTGACTGATCTCATATACATTTCAAAATTACACTGACTTCTGAGGCACCTGGCTGGCTCAGTTGGTACTGGCATGTAACTCTTGATCTTGGGGTTGTGAGTTCGAGCCCCATGTTGGGTGTAGATACTATTTAAAAATAAAATAATAAAATCATAAATAAATAAAATTACACTGACTTTTGTCAAAATCCACACCTCCCCCATGTGATCGAACTTACATTTCTAACATGTATCTCTACTTACTGTCTCATAGGCTCATTGAACTTTACATGTCAAAATTGAACTCAAGTATTAACAAATCCACTCCTCCTTCTGTATTCCCAATCTTAAAACCTTCCCACCTAGGCACCCAAGCCAAAAAAACCCCCAAGAGTCACCACTGGTTTGACATATAGACATTAGAGTCAGGACACGCTGTCCACCCAAAAATCTCCCTCAAATCTGTTTCGTTCTCTATCCCTATTGCCACATTCCCAGTGTTGGTCCTTCTTTCACCTGGACTACTAAAATAGCTACCAACTAACTGACTTCCCTGATTTCAGAATACAATTTCCCTACCCAATCACGAAGTCCTAAAAAATTATCTCACTAGGGCGCCTGGGTGGCTCAGTAGGTTAAGTATCTGCCTTTGGCTCAAGTCATGATCTCAGGGTCCTGGGACTGACACCTGTGGTGGGGTCCCTGCTCAGCGGGGAGCCCGCTTGTCCCTCTCCCTCTGCCACTCCCCCTGCTCGTGCTCTCTAATAAATAGTTTAAAAAAATTATCTCACTAAAATACTTAATCATGTTACCACTACATAAAATTCACTGATAGCTTCTTTGCCAATAAAATTTCAAGCTTCTTTATGGCATTTAAGACCCTTCACAAGAGGATCCTCCATCTTTACCTCTCCCCACTCTACTCTCCCTATCCATTAGTCCCACCAGCTTACCCAGGGTGGCATCCCAAATACACCTTGAACTTTCATCAATCTGCCTTCTTTCATATATTCCATTTATATGTTTACTAAGATTGTTCTTTCCCTTCCCCCCTTCTCTGCCTACTGACATTCTCCTTACCCTTCAAAGCCATTTTATTTACTTATTTTTTAAAGATTTTATTTGTCAGAGAGAGAGACAGAGAGACAGAGAGCAAGCACAAGCAGGGGGAGCAGCAGGCAGAGGCAGAGGGAGAAGTAGACTCCTCACTGAGCAAGGAGCCAAATGCGGGACTCGATCCCAGGACCGTGGGATCATGACTGGAGCCAAAGGCAGATGCTTAACCAACTGAGCCACTCAGGTGTCCCTCAAAGCCACTTTTCTTATTTTAAGATTTTATTTTTATTATTTATTGACAGAGAGACACAGCGAGAGAGGGAACACAAGCAGGGGGAGTGGGAGAGGGAGAAGCAGGCTCCCAAAGAGCAGGGAGCCCGATGCGGGACTCGATCCCAGGACCCCGGGATCATGACCTGAGCCGAAGGCAGTCGCTTAACCGACTGAGCCACCCAGGCGCCCTCAAAGCCACTTTTAAATAGCATTTTCTCAGGGTGCCTGGGTGGCTCAGTTGGTTAAGCGACTGCCTTCAGCTCAGGTCATGATCCTAAAGTCCCAGGACAGTCCCACATCTCCCTCTGACCCTCTTCACTCTCATGCTCTCTCTCTCTCAATCTCTCAAATAAATAAATAAAATCTTTTAAATAAATAAATAGATAGATAGCACTTTCTCAGTGACACCTTCCTCTAGGCAAAACTTACTGCTCCAGCAATGTCCACAATAGCCAAACTATGGAAAGAGCCCAGATGTCCATCGACAGATGAATGGATAAAGATGTGGTATATATACAATGGAATATTATGCAGCCATCAAAAAATGAAATCTTGCCGTTTGCAACGATGCGGATAGAACTAGAGGGTATTAGGCTAAGCGAAATAAGTCAATCAGAGAAAGACAATTATCATATGATCTCACTGATATGAGGAATTTGAGAAGCAAGGCAGAGGATCCTAGGGGAAGAGAGGAAAAAATGAAACAAGATGAAACCAGAGAGGGAGACAAACCGTAAGACTTGTAATCTCAGGAAACAAACAGGGCTGCTGGAGTGGTGGTGGGTGAGAAGGATGGGGTAACTGGGTGATGCACACTGCGGGGGGTATGTGCTATGGTGAGCACTGTGAATTGTGTAAGACTGATAAATCACAGACCTGTACCCCTGAAACAAACATTGTATGTTAATAATAATAAAAAATTACCCATTAACCTAAAAAAAAAAAACTTACTGCTCCATTTTTCAGTGACTACTATTGTTGATACCTCAAATACAGTTCTTATCAAACTGAATTATGAGTGGTTATTTAATGACCAAAGTTTTCTGTTTCATCCACTAAATTTTTGGTGTTTAAAGGCACAGGAACCCAGGACCAGCTATCTTTGTGTCTACACTGACAATGCAATCAGCCCTACCTCCCCAGTAAAGAGAATGCTTACTGGAAAGCACGTGGCCCTTTAAGTGGCTAGAAATTCACCTGAAAACAAAGTAGCCACTTCATTTCCCAATGACACATTTCAGGTAGCCACACAGTAGCTGGGACTTCCCCATGTCTTTGCTCATTTCCTTTAAAAAAGGATTATACCTAAACAGGCTCAAAGCCCTACAATATAACCTTACTCGTCCAACACAAACTTCTACTATGTTTTGCCTTTAGCTATAGCGTTTTGATATTCCTTTAAAAAAAAATCTTAAAACAGAAGGGCTAATCAAAAAAAAATGAAATTTTGCCATTTGCAACGACGTGGATGGAACTAGAGGGTATTATGCTAAGTGAAATAAGTCAGTCAGAGAAAGACAATTATCATATGATCTCACTGATATGAGGAATTTAAGAAACAAGACAGAAATCATAGGGGAAGGGAGGGAAAAACGGAAACAAGACGAAACCAGAGAGGGAGACAAACCATAAGAGCCTCTTAATCTCAGGAAACAAACAGGGTTGCTGGAGTGGACGAGGGTGGGAGGGATGGGGTGGCTGGGTGATAGACACTGGGGAGGGTATGTGCTATGGTGAGCACTGTGAATTGTGTAAGACTGATGAATCACAGATCTGTACCCCTGAAACAAACAGTACATTATATGTTAATAAAAAACAAACAAAAAACCAGAAGGGCTAGAGAACTGAATTTCAGTGAACAGGAGGTGAGTGATTTGCCCAAAAAAGGAGGGAAGACCATAGATATATAGATATAGCTCTCAGTTAAAAGGTCTAAAAATCTTTTTTTTTTTTTTAAAGATTTTTTTAATTTATTTATTCATGAGAGAGAGAGAGAAGCAGAGCGAGAAGCAGGCTCCCAAGGAGCAGGGAGCCCGATGCGGGGCTCAATCCCAGGACCCTGGGATCATGACCTGAGCCGAAGGCAGACGCTTAACCACTGAGCCACACAGGCGCCCCATCCCAGATTTCTGAAATTTCCTAATAATCTATCTCAGTATGAGTCTATTTTAATTCATTGTGATGGATGCTCAGTGGGTCCTTTTAATGTGGAAATGCATGTTCTATAATTCTGAGAAATTTTCTTGAATTATTTCATTGGAAACTTCTTCCCCTCTGGTTTCTCTGTTCTCTCCTGAAACACCTATTATTCAGACCATTCCTGTAATTTTCTTACCTATTTTCCATCATTTAGGGTTTGTTTTCTCTTGTTGTTGCTCTCCTTTCTGATCCACTTCCTCAACTTTATCTTCCGTACATTGAATTTTGAATTTCCAAGGGCTCTACAGACATTCTTTTAATATATACTATCCTCATTCCATCAGTGTAAGGACTACTCTTACCTTCCAAATATATCAATAGTTGTTTTGTTCTGTTTTTCATTGTCTCTTCCAAGTTGTTCTGATCTCCATATTTCATATCAGTGGCTTCCCCTAACTAAGCTATTTGTTCGAAGTTATGAATGAGGCATTAAAGAGCTGATTAGATGTTCTGTGTGCATGGTGGTGATTGCTGACAATGAACCTCACAGGATGATCTGACTGCAACATTTCCTAGGCGAACCACTTATACTGGTATTTATGGAATTTTTTTCTGTTGGCCAATTGAAATTCCTCAAAGGAAACATTTTTGCTCATGTTGTAACCTTTAAATAAATTTTGAAATACCATGTATTCACACATCTTTGGTAACATCTAAAATTTTCATCTTAAGTTTCAATAATTGCAAGGATGGAATTTCTAGCACATTATCAATATTAACTTTTGAGAAACTATTACACAAATTTTAGACTCACAGAAAAGTTGCAAAAATAGAGTTCCATATACCCTTCATCCAGCTTCCCTAATGTTAACACCTTACACAACCAAAGTACTATAATCAAAACCAGGAAATGAATATTGATAAAATACTGTTGGCTAGAGACCTTATTTAAAATTCACCAGTTTTGCCAATAACGCGTTTTTTCTGTTTCAGAATCCAATCCAGGGCTCCACACTCAATTTAGTTTAATATCTCTTTAGTTCTGGTCTTTGATAATTACTCCACCTTTGTCTTTCATGATTTTATTACTTTTAGAGATTACTGATCAGTTATTTTGTAGATAACCTTCAGTTTGGCTTTGTCTAAAGTCCTTTCATTATAAAATGAAGGTTATGGGTTTGGGGCAATAATACCAGAAATGATGTTTATGCCCTTCTCAGTACATCATAGATTAGGAGTCCATGATACTGATGGGTCTTATTCCTGGTGATATTAACCATCATCTACTAGTTAACATGGTATCTGCCATGATACTCTATGTAAATTTACTTTTTTTCCCTTTTCAATTAACAAACAATATTAAAAATTATTTTATCACTCTTCTAAATGTATCAAATGGACCCTAAAAACTATTAATTTGATAACCCTCATCATCCACTTAACTATTCCTTTACTATTGAACTAACTTATCCTTAACACTCAAAAATTTTATAATGTTCCTTTTTCTTGAACTTCTATTTTTTTTTTTAAGATTTTATTTATTTATTTGACAGAGAAAGAGACAGTGAGAGAAGGAACACAAGCAAGGGGAGTGGGAGAGGGAGAAGCAGGCTTCCCACTGAGCAGGGAGCCCAATGTGGGGCTCGATCCCAGGACCGTGGGATCATGACCTGAGCCGAAGAAAGACGCTTAATGACTGAGCCACCCAGGTGCCCCCTGAACTTCTATTTCTATTGTATTTATTCTGCAGAATGTTATCCTGATGTCACGTATTTTTACACTTGGATTACATATTTATTATCCAACTGTTCTTCACTGCAAAAACATACCTGTACATAAATACAAATTTTTCAAATTTCTTGTGACTATGAGGTTCTAATTATCAATCCAAAAGAAATTTTGAGTTATCATTATCATTAATATTAGTACATGACAGATCAAAACACAAGTGTATTATACATTTGGAAAACTAATTATTAGGCAAAGAATAAAATTTTACTGAAAATACATCCCCTATGAAATAAATGGAGCTCACTTTTTTTTTTGGTTTATGAATCCATGAATGAATACTGCTTAATACCAGAAGGAGACAAGGTTCAGCATTAATTCTTTTTTTTTTTTTTAAAGATTTTATTTATTTGACAGAGAGAGACACAGCGAGAGAGGGAACACAAGCAGGGGGAGTGGGAGAGGGAGAAGCAGGCTTCCTGCAGAGCAGGGAGCCCCATGCAGGGCTCGATCCCAGGACCCTGGGATCATTACCTGAGCCGAAGGCAGACTCTTAACGACTGAGCAACCCAGGCGCCCCTCAGCATTAATTCTATTCCTATTTTTTTATAGATAAAAGTACTTAATAACCATAGAAGGGACCAGAAAACCTTTTGTTATAATGACATTATTCAATTCTGTGAGCTCCCTTAGAGTTATGTGCCAGATTTCACACAATCTACTGTAAAGAACTATTTTTAATAATCTGACATCTACCTAACCCAAAAAAAAACATACAAACAAACTCTATGTCCCCCACAGTGATCTCTTTATTTCAGGCTAAAAAAGAATTTATGTAGTTTCTTAAATTTCATTGTAGTGTAATAGGATTTGACTTCATAAACAGTCTCCTTTTATATATCAAAACTATTTTTACATCCCAATAAACATCCCAATACAATGATTTGCTATTTAATTTAAAAATCATAAATAGTAAGTGATACCATAAGGCTCTCATTCAACTACAAATTTGTTTAATAAAGATTTAATCTTTTTGCTACTGGTACAGTTTTTTTTCCCCTGATACATATATTAGGAACACTTCTATTACAAAATGTTTTAGTATGTTTTGGATGTTTTTTTCAAAATACTGTACATTTGGGTTTCCTTTAAAAAAATGCTTCCAGACTGAATTAAATGGTTATTAATTCAAAGGCTAATACAAGCACACCTAATTTTACTGTTATCTGGTAGATGACAGCCAGAGCTTAAAGTGGAAAAGAACTAAAATAAACAGTAAGAAGGTAATGCAATTAGTAGAGAAGTATGGAAGGTGCTAAAGTGGTAGACAAGTAGAACTTGAAAGCTCAAGGATATAAAATTTAGTAACTACCACAACAAGCAAAAATAGAGGCCAGGTCATAGAGGAGAGAAGGAGACCCAAAAGCACATGAAAGAAAGAGAAGCATACTCTTGGAATCAAGTAATGATCAGAAATACTGAAAGAGAAATGTTATGCCCTTTAACTGTGTGCCTTCAAGCCTTCAAGCTCTAAGTAAGTATAGACTAATACATGCTCCCAATGTCTGTGAGCTAGTTTCAGGTAAGAACTCCCCTGGAGCCAGTATGAGAAGCTATAAAAAAAAAAAAAAAAAAAATCCTCCAATTGCCATAGGAATTACCTTGTATAAAATAAAGCATAAAGCTATTGAAACACACCTCAACCCCAAAGCTTTTAAACATTAAAAAAAACTGATGCCTTTTATGCAATGCTTCCATTTAACCAACATTATTATTCTGCCCCTGGATAATGATAGCTTTCTGAATTTATACAAGAATAAAATAGCATATTAAAAGAGAACCCAAGTATTTATTAAAACAGCAAACCAGCTGGGGCACCTGGGTGGCTCAGTTGGTTGAGCACCCGGCTCTTGATTTCAGCAGAGGTCATGATCTCAGGATAGTGAGATCGAGCCCCAAGTCAGGCTCTGTAGTCATCAGGGAGTCTGCTTGAGATTCTCTCTGTCCCTCTTCCTCTACCCCTACCCCCCCCACGTGCACTCTCTTTCCCGCTACACTAAATAAATAAATCTTTATATTTTTTTTTTAAGTTTATTTATTTATTTGACAGACAGAGAGAGAGATAGCAAGAGAGGGAACACAAGCGGGGGAGTGGGAGAGGGAGAAGCAGGCTTCCCGCGGAGCAGGGAGCCCGACGCAGGGCTTGATCTCAGGACCCTGGGATCATGACCTGAGCCGAAGGTAGACACTTAACAACTGAGCCACCCAGGCGCCCCAATAAATAAATCTTGAAAAAAATAAAACAGCAAACCAATTTAAACTATACAGATCACAGTTTTTTATTCTTGAGAAAAAGTAACCTTCTCACTGACTACATGCACTAATTCTTAAGTGTGTACTAATTACGTGATTAAGGTATCAGTCACAACTGTTCTGCAAACCAACAGTGAATTCAGTATGATCTTTAGACATGACCTGACCAAAAGGGCTAAATTTGGAAGGTTTTGTAAAATGTGAGAAAGGCTGAAAATAATCTGAGTGTTCTCTATGAAAGGTCTTTTGGTCAAGGTACAGAAAAAGCCAACTTCTTATGTGGTGGTTATAAGGTGAGGGTGTATGTGTGTACACAGATCAAGCAGGTTCTATCTTTCTGGCTCCAGGTACCTCTAGGGAGCGGAAATGGCAGGAAAATAGGTAAAGCAGGATGAAGCTCCACCCATCTTTTAGGAACAGGGTATAGGTGGTTCTTAGGATCAAAAATCCAAACTTTAGAAGTTTAACAATTTCAAAGCTATTTGAATTCTCTAAATATATTATTTTGTTTTTCATGCTAATGAGCAAAGCTGCCTTTAACAAATCAGGTTGAATCAGCTGTGTGAGGCAGACAAAGGCTATGCATTTGGTCCACAGGTAGACAGAGTTTTAAAAGGAGCCCGTATCAGTGATAGCAGCAGGAATCAAACAACCACTTTAAATAAAGGGAAGGACGTGGAAGGAAGTCACAACAGCCAAATATGAGGCTCAACACACAACTCTCTTTGCACATACATGGAGAAATCTTACCCTCTGTCAAACCTTTATTTTTGTTTTGTTCTTCAAGACTTTCCTAACAGGGGCACCTGGGTGGCTCAGTCGGTTAAGTGTCTCCCTTCGGCTCAGGTCACAAACCCAGGGTCCTGGGATCAAGCCCCGCATCGGGCTCCCTGCTAGGCGGGAAGCCTGCTTCTTCCTCTCCCACACCCCCTGCTTGTGTTCCCTCTCTTCCTGTGTCTCTGTCAAATAAATAAATAAAATCCTTAAAAAAAAAAAAAAACTTTCCTGGGGCGCCTGGGTGGCTCAGTTGGTTGGGTGACTGCTTTCGGCTCAGGTCATGATCCTGGAGTCCCTGGATCGAGTCCCGCATCGGGCTCCCTGCTCGGCAGGGAGTCTGCTTCTCCCTCTGACACTCCCCCCTCTCATGTGCTCTCTCTCATTCTCTCTCTCTCAAATAAATAAATAAAATCTTTAAAAAATAAAAAATAAATAAATAAATAACTTTCCTAACAATCCTCATTTACATAGAAAGGCAGAATCAAAGTACTCCCAAGAAATACTAAGTAAAATCACCTCAATTTAAACTCTAAAGAGTCATTTAAAAGGATATTGCTATAGCTGGGGTCTAAAAAGGAGGTTTCCATAATATATAGCTTAAATAACTTTTAAAGACTCACCTGTAGGCTTAACTGAATAAAACCCAATGGCTTCTCCTTTCTTCCACAGAATCTTGGCGTAATCAGTACTGCTATGACACAGGAATGGTATCTCATTTCTCTCCATTTCCTGTTTTCTATAAATAATCCGGTTCAGAACATACAGGACCACTCTCTCCCCAAGAGTTCTCACCTGGAAAGAGAGTCAGACACCAGGCACAACAGTTATGCTATGCATCCATTCAGAGGTGCTATCTACCTTGCTCCCTGCTTCCACACCTCATACTAGCATTCAAAGCACTCTGAATACACTCAAAATGATTTCTTAAACCTTTCTTCACACAGATGAGACCCATCATTTGTACCAATAACAATCCATTTCTACAAACACATATTATGCATGGAATACTGCCTCTCAGCAAAATTCTAAAACAGGTAAAACGAGTTTCTAATGCACCAATCCCCAGCATCTCTTCCTTAGTGTTCAAGCGTTTTCTTTATTCTTCCAGCCGCCCAGATCCAGGGTCTCCCCCACCCTAATTGCTGCCCCAGCACCTCTACTGCCTCAACTCTTCTTCACCTCATTTTAGCTTAAATAGTAAATAAGAAAGGAAACAAAAAGCCTCATGTTATCCTCTAAGACTTTAACAACAATTGCCTTATTTGATGAGCAAGGCCATAATTATGCTCTTGGAAAGGAATCTGTCTCATCTTCCCAGGTAAAATGTGCATTTAACAGTCATGTCTTGGTTGTCTACTATAAGGAGTAGCCAGCATGCCCCACACACATACCTTCTGCCAGATCAGATGAGTCATGACAATGGCACAGGCAAATCTGGTAAAAGCAAACTTGGGGCAATCACAGAACGGAAGCAGAGCCTCACTTCCTACATGCAAGGCCACATGGTCACCAGGACCCCCTCACCAACTTTCTGACATCGGCTGTTGGGGCTTTTCCCCCACAGACATTTTTCACCACTAAAAACAAGAGTTCTATCCGTAAAGTCTACTTCCCCTCAAGTGTCCTTAAAAGAAGCACAAGAGTGCCCTCTAAATAGGTGAGTGAAGAAAGACAAGCATTAACTGTACACACACTACTCTCAAAAAAAAAGAAAGAAAGCAAGCAAGCCTTAACCATACTACACACTAGGGGATGTCAGATACCAAACGACAAAGCTCACTAGCTTTCAGGGCAACCCATTCCTTCCCTGAACAGCTCCGACCAGTGTAAAATTCTTCTTCATACTGAGCTGACCATAGCCAAAGACTACACTTTGATACCCTGGAGCCACACAGCCTAAAAATATTTGAAGAAAGCCATGACATTCCCCTAAATTTCATACCATAGGAACAAAGGAACAACTGAAGGAAAAGACTGATCTAATGCAATTTTGGGTACTCTGGCCATTCCAGTCCTCTCCCTTGAAACTGCTCCAGATCCTTAACATCTCTCCATTGGGACTTGCAGATACTACAAAACTAAACATTGAAGATGCTGCTAAGACAGTGGGGCTTTGCTATATAAGCTCAAGTTTTTTTATTAGCTTTTTTGCTTACCTTGGTTTTACTTCTAATTAACTAAAGCCCAATCATTTTCATTATGTGCTGTTTTAGCTTGTTCTTCATGGTGTACATGTGCAGTTAATTTTTTGAACCCATGGGTACTACTTTTCATCATGTTAGACCCTGCTCTTTGTTTCTCAATTCTGCCTTTCACAGACTTGTTCTCCCATTCAGCACTGTGGCAGGCAGAATTGATCAGCATACCATCCGTGTCTTCCTCTAAGTAAACAATAAAATGATGACCAGGACAGAAAAAAGGACAAAGTTTGGCGGTATGCTACTGAGGATCTCCCTTCTAGTCCACTGATTAGAACACCTGAAAATAGACCACCTAAAATAGCCCTACCAATAGGCAAGTTTCCTGGTTAGTCTCTTTTAGAGACAGACAACCTAGGCAAACACACATACAGAACTAGCTTTCTCTCTACCCTGTAAGAAAATCAGAAGCTAACGTCGATACAGGTCACTACAGTTCAAGTAACCAATAAGTATTCACTCTTCCTCACCAATTCTCAGATACTTTTAGAACCACATAAAATTGAGGAAGCGCAATCAGACTACCAGTTTCATCGTAACAGTGAAGCTCTTAAGGGTTTAATACAACCTGGTTATACTACAATGGAGAAGTGCTCAATAATTTCAACAATTATCAATGTTTATGGGAAACATATTGTGATATGACCTCAGAAGAAACACTTTTAAATTATCGGATCTTGTTACCTGCTTAAGCCCTTCTCTAGAAGGGACAGATGTTTTCACAATATCATCAATAGCCCACCATTGATCAGCAAGGTAAAGTGCCACAGCTAAAATAGAATAAATGATTATTAACATTTAAGACTTAACAGTATACAATATTACTATTTGAAAAAGTTTATACAGGTAACCTTAAATATACCCACATTTCATAATACAATGTGGCCCCATTTATACCATTTTTATTTTATTTCACTCATTAAACATTTAATTACAAGCAACTGAAAATTTTATTTTCCAGAAATTTAGTTTGAAGCAATTTTGTAAATTCCTTCACACAGCTACTTTTTAATAAATATCTAATTGGAGAAAAATTCCTCAAGTTATAAAGATTAAGCAGAAAAGAAACCTGTGAGTGAGTCCTCAGGTGCAAAAAGAGCAAGAATTTTCTCGGTCTGATCTCCACCATAAAGAGGTACAAAGCCTACATTTGACAGGCTAATAGGAATCTGAAATGACATTGATTAAAGATTAGTGAATTCCATTAAGAAAATATAGGGCAAAAACACCAGGCTTCTATAAAAATATTAAGCTTTCTCTACATTAATGCTAATTATATAACTTAATTTCATAGAAGACATTTCTAGGCTCAAAAGAAGTAAATCAGACTTCCCTTTTGCAGGAATTTTACTATCTTGGGGAAAAAAATTGAAGTTTATTTCAATAAGTATTACTACTGTGCTCTAGCCACACATCTGAATAAAAACAAAGGCATGATATGGTACATAAACTCATTAAAAAACAACTACAGTTTATCATCTGTTATTGAGACAACTTCAGGGGGAAAATTCCATTTTATAGTAAAAGACATCAGATAGGTACATTTGTTTTTCCACTGAGATACATATGATACTTTAAGGTTTTTCTACCTTCATTAATCGGACCAAAATTCCCATTTACTGATATCACAATTCAGATAATTATAAAATACTGGTGCTTTAGAGGAATAAATTGTAAAATCTTGGTGCTTTAGAAGAACAGATTTTTTTTTTTTTTTTTTTAAAGATTTTATTTATTTATTCATGAGAGACAGAGAGAGAGGCAGAGGGAGAAGCAGGTTCCCAAGGAGCAGGGAGCCCGATGCGGGACTCGATCCCAGGACGCTGGGATCATGACCTGAGCCGAAGGCAGACGCTTAACCATCTGAGCCACCCAGGCGCCCTAGAAGAACAGACTTTAAAGAAGCCTTTAAACATCATTCTATAAAGAAAACTCTGAGGCCTAGAGAGGCTTGAGAACCACCTAGTTCACAGTAGAATGCTAACGATCTTTCCATCACAATATATCACACTTACTAATTAGGAAGTTTTATAGAAAAAGGAATATTTGTGACACAAAAATGTGTAATTAATGTTTTGCTGATTTTTTTATTAAAAAATTTCTAAAATCACAAATTCCAAATCCAAAGTAAATTTAATTTAGTTAGCTCAAATACAGTAACCCATCTTAGCAAAACAACTTTTATGTAATTTTAAAGGCAAAATATAGGGGCGCCTGGGTGGCTCAGTTGTTGAGCGTCTGCCTTTGGCTCGGGTCATGGTCCTGGGGTCCTGGGATGGGCCCTGCTTGGCGTCCAGCTCCCTGCTCCACGGGGGGCCGGCTTCTCCCTCTCCCACTCCCCCCTGCTTGTGTTCCCTCTCTTGCTGTATCTGTCAAATAAATGAATAAAATCTTTAAAAAAAATAAAATAAAGGCAAAATATAAATATTAAGCAATAACCTATAGAGTGTCTTTTTTAAAAACTTGATCATGCTGCTGTACTAACCAATCAATATTTAACCATTTTACTGAAGAGTCTTCTGATGCAAATTTCAAAAGGAATTAGTTAACATTTTTAAATGATAAAAAATAAGAAGATACTGATTTCACATGTAAACTCAACTGAAAAGTTTGACAAAAATCACCTCCGCACACCTTACCGTAATATTGAGAAGAGAAAAACGTTCAGGGTTTTCAGGGTCCCCACATCTTAGATCTGACATATAATCTTCAGCAGAATTTTCCAATTCCTCATGACTGCAATTATCCAGCATATCCACAGGGAATGCCATCCTCTACAACAAACAATACGGGACAAATGTTTCAGCATATGAAATGTTATCTTCCTTTACTCATAGAAAAAACTAACACCGGGGCGCCTGGGTGGCTCAGTCGTTAAGCGTCTGCCTTCGGCTCAGGTCATGATCCCGGGGTCCTGGGACTGAGTCCCACATCGGGCTCCCTGCTCAGCAGGAAGCCTGCTTCTCCCTCCCCCACTTCCCCTGTCTGCGTTCCCTTTCTCGCTGTGTCTCTCTCTGTCAAATAAATAAAATCTTTAAAAAAAAAAAAAAACACCGCACTTTAAGGAAACTTCACTTTCACTATGCCAAGACAGACAACAATTTGAGCCTGCTGACTGAAAACGTACATCAAAAAGAAAACTTTGTGGGGCTCCTGGGTGGCTCAGTTGGTTGAGTGTCTGCCTTCTCTCGCGTGGTAATCTCGGGGTCCTGGGATCGAGCCCCGCGCTGGGCTCCCTGCTCAGCGAGAGTCTGCTTCTCCCTCTCCATCTGCCTCTCCCCTTGCTCATGCTCTCTCTCTCTCTCATTCTGTTTCTCAAATAAATAAATAAAATCTTTAAAACTAAGAAAACTTTGAAACATTCATTTGTATTAAAAACAATGAAATAGTAAATAATGGATAATTCCTTAAACGATAAAAATACAGAGGCATAGGATATACATATTTGCATATAAATACACATGCATATAAATATATCCTCCTATACCTGTCAACATATAAGCTACTGTAAAAGGACAGACACAGGGAACTTCTGGGAATAACAAAAATGTTCTACAACCCTATAAATTTACTTTAAAAATCACCGAATTGTACAGTTACAGTAAGTAAATATTATGGTATGTAAATGACATCTTGTATATATGTGTACGTACATATACATACAT
The DNA here is from genome assembly GCF_054177405.1 of Leptonychotes weddellii. Classification (NCBI taxonomy): domain Eukaryota; kingdom Metazoa; phylum Chordata; class Mammalia; order Carnivora; family Phocidae; genus Leptonychotes; species Leptonychotes weddellii. The sequence goes on along the minus strand of NC_138375.1, from coordinate 90,550,217 downwards.
CCATACATATATATATATTTTTTTAAGCCAGCATCTTAGTGGGGATACACTAAAGACTTTCCCACTACAGCCAAGAAAATAAGGATTCTACCACTATATAAAATTATATAGGTATTTGTCAATGCAGTTAGACAAGAGAAAGCAATTAGAGGCTTAACAACTTTGGATGGGTGAAAGGGTTACAGGGAGACACTATCCCTACTCCAATTTGCAAATAATATATTTAATCGAAAAATCCCAAAGAATCAATGGAAAAATTATGCCAAACAGTAAGAAATTGTAGTTGAATAGCAGGATATAAAACTAGGGGCGCCTGGGTGGCTCAGTCGGTTAAGCGACTGCCTTCAGCTCAGGTCATGATGCCAGGGTCTGGGATCGAGCCCCGCATCGGGCTCCTTGCTCAGCAAGGAGCCTGCTTCTCCCTCTGCCTGCCTCTGTCTCTCTCTGATAAATAAATAAAATCTTAAAAAATATATATATATATAAAAAATTAAACACATACATCAAACCCTCATATATACAATAATCACCAGTAAAAAGAACGAATGGAAAAAATGAGTAAACACAGAAAATAAGATCCCACTTACAACAGCAAAAATTAAAATAGGCTTAAATTTAACAATAAACAATAGGAAACCTATATAAGTCTAAAACATTACTGAGAGAAGCAAAGTGAACAAACAGGAAAGACAAACCATATTCTCGGAAAAAAATTAAAGTTAAAACAAAAAACAAAAAACCACGTTCTTGGAAAGGACACTTCAACATCAAAAAGAGACCAGTTCTCCCTAAAATAATCTATTAATTTAATGCAATCCTAATGAAATACCTTTAGGGTTTTATTTTTTTCCTGAAGCAAAACAAGTTAATTATAAAGTTAATTTCAAAGAACAAATAAGCAAGAATAGCTAGAAAAATCCTCAAAAGGCAGAGCAATGACTGGAGACAAGTATGAGCCCTGTCAGATATTAAAACATATTCTAAAACTTCTAGGGACTCATGGCTGGCTCAGTCAGTACAGCATGTAACCCTTGATCTTGAGGTTGCGAGTTCAAGCCCCACGTTGGCCATAGAGCCTACTTAAAAATAAATAAATAAAATAAATAATTAACAAATAATTTTTAAAAGGGGAGGGCGGGCCTGGATGGCTTACTCAACAGAGCACGCAACTCTTGATCTCAGGGTTGCAAGTTTGAGCCCCATCTTGGGTGTAGAGATTACTTAAAATCTAAAAAAAACAAAAACAAAAAAATATATTATAAATTTCTATCATTAAAATAATGTGATAACAGGGGCACCTGGGTGGCTCAGTTGGTTAAGCAACTGCCTTCGGCTCAGGTCATGATCCTGGAGTCCCTGGATTGAGTCCCACATCGGGCTCCCTGCTCGGCAGGGAGTCTGCTTCTCCCTCTGACCCTCCCCCATCTCATGTGCTCTCTCTCATTCTCTCTCTCTCAAATAAATAAAATCTTTAAAAAATAATAATAACGTGATACCAGGCATATGAACAGACAAACCAATGTAATAAGATACGGAAATATACCCTAATACCTATGGAAACAGAGTATAGGATTAAGGAGAGCTATCTCATTCAGAGGGGGGAAAAAGAACTTTTTAATAAGGTGGTACGGTTTCATTGGTCTTAACAATATGTTTAAATCAGACAATTTTGCCCATCTTTGAACTTCTTATATCTGAAATTGTATCTGAAATCATACAGCAGGCTCTCTATTGTGTCAACTCTTTTCACTCAACATTATTTCTGTGACAAACATCAGCAATGTTGGTTATATCAGTTAATTTGTCCCTTTTTATTGCTATGGAGTATTCCATCACATCCAAATAGTTTATTTACCCATTCTACTACTGATGGGTAGGTGGGCTGCTACAAGTATTTTGGTAGATACACACGCACTAACCAATCTTACTAAAAGTCGGATGAGAAGACATATGCCTCCTCATGTGGTATGCCAAGAAAACTGGACCCAAATCTAACCAAACCATTAGACAAATGTGAAATGAAGCCTTAAGTATGTGGCCAGCCAAATTTAGAACTCAGTTTCTACAATAAATACACAGCATGGATGGGTATTAAGGAGGGCACGTACTGCATGGAGCACTGGGTGTTATATGCAAACAATGAATCATGGAACACTACATCAAAAACTAATGATGTAATGTATGGTGATTAACATAATAAAATAAAATTTAAAAAAATATATACATACAGCATGGAGTTAAAAAAAAAAAAACGAGTGGACACTAACGTAAATTAAAAGAAACTTAAGAGACATATCAGATGCATTGTGGAAAGGATCCTGATTTGTGTACTCTTCAAAATGTCCACGATAAAAAGTTAAATAAAAACTCACAATCTACATCAAATACTGAGTTACTAGTTCTTAAAGAAGTATACATAAAGCAATATAGATTATTTTGTTTTAGAAGTTCCCTATTTTGGAGATGCCTAGGTGGCTCAGTCAGTTAAGTGTCCAACTCAATTTCAGGTCAGGCCTTGATCTCAGGGTCATGAGTTCAAGACCCACACTGGGCTCCCCGCTGGGCTTGGAGACTACTTAAAAATAAATAAATAAAATAAAAGTTCCCTATTTAGTATTTACCCAAAATAAAAACTGCAGAGCCCAACTGCTATATTTGTCAATAACCTTTTCAGTTTGATAAAGGAAAATTTAAAAAGGGAAAGAAAGGCAGAAGAAAATCAACTGAAAAAAGTTACTTTTCTTTGAAGTGATCTTCAAATCCATTTTATCACAACAAAAGTATTAGTAGACAAGGAATTGAGTATCTAATGGAAATATGACATAAGCACATAAAAGACAGGACATATACAGTAACATTTATATACAGTTAAATATATTTTTCTGATTTTTGAAGATACGATAATGAGAAGAACTTTTTTTTTTTACCATAATCTGAAATCTTGGTCTTAAGGACTTAAAACTTGGTGTACATATGATTGGGAACCTAATTTTATTCAAATAATGCTGTATATACATTTTTTTAATCAAATTTTTAATTTTTAAAATCAAACCTAGAGGGACCCCTGGGTTGCTCAGTCAGTTGGATATCTGTCTTCAGTTCAGGTCATGATCTTGGGGTCCTGCATTGGGCTCGCACTGGGCTCTGCACTCAGTAGAGGAATCCGCTTCTCTCTCTCCCTTTGCCCCTCCCCCAGCTTGTACATGCTTTTTCTCAAAAAAAAAAAAAAATTAAAATTAAACCTAGAAATAGAACAAATTCAGCCCATCTGTTAGTAAATGTAAGTATCTAAATAAAACAAAAAGGAAGAAAAATTTGTGAAACTACTGATGAAAGCAGTATCATAAGATTTCTAGCCAACTTATAAAGAGGAAAAAAAAACCTTTAAGTTTCAAGAGAGATCAACCAAGAGCTTATGTAATTAAGATGTTAGAGTAAGAAAAGGCTCGATAAATTATAGTACCTCCACTGTGAAAGAAGCTTATTCGTTAGTTTGGGCAAATCTTTTTATCTCTATCAAAGTCAGTATGTAAGAGCAAACTAAGGAAATACAACATTACATTCTATAGTCTTATCTAACTATTCTAATGAAGATTAAAATTTTGGGTGAAACTAGGGGCACCTGGGTGGCTCAGTTGGTTGAGTGTCCAACTCTTGATTTCAGCTCAGGTCATGATCTCTGGGTCCTGGGATCGAGCCCTGCGTGGGGCTCTGCACTCAGTGGGGAGTCTGCTTCAGGATTCTCTCTCTCCCTCTGCCCCTAACCCCTGCTCTCTCGTTCTAAAATAAATATATCTTTTAAAAAAATTTTAGGTGAAACTAAAAACACAAAACAGTCAGTAGTGGATGAAAGAAGCATAATTAGGACACTAATTAAGAGAATGTATTAATTGTTTTTACTTTCTTATAGACAAGATCCCAGCTTTATATCCAAGTTAAACACTACGACATTTAACATACCATACCACTGACTAGATGAAGCTCAAGAAAAATAACTATTACACCATTTCCCTTAAACCAACTCAAAAGACTCTTGAAAATTAGCTACCAAAACAAGCAATGAATGAAATACATTTAAAATTTTCATTTGCTGGGGGTGCTAGGTGGCTCAGTTAAGCATCCAACTCTTGATCTCAGCTCAGGTCTTGATCTCAGGTTTGTGAGTTCAAGGTCCACGCTGGACTCCACACTGGACTCCACACTGGGCCTGGCACTTACTTAAAAAAAAAAAAAAATTTTTTTTTTCATTTGCTGGGGCACCTGTCTAGCTCAGTAGGTGGAGCATGTGACTCTTGATCTTGGAGTTGTGAGTTTGAGCCCCACCTTGGGTAAAGAGAGTACTTAAAAATATTTTTTTACTTTTTTAAAAGATTTTATTTAACCATTTGAGAGAGAGTGAGTGATCAGGGGAGGAGCAGAGGGAGAGGGACAAGCTGACTCAGAGACCGATGCCAGGCCGATCCCACTACCCTGAGATCATGACCTGGGCCGAAATCAAGAGTTGGACGCCCAACCGAGCCACCCAGTGTCCCTAAAAATCTTTTAAAGAAATTCTTTTAAATAATAAAAATAAAAATTTCATTTGCTAACAGTAATCATAATCTAAAGGATGAAACGTAAGTTAATGTTTGAAGCCTGCTGTCAAAAACTTGGCCTACAAAAGCACAGTTGATTATAATCATACAAAAATAATATGGCATTCTAGATAAAGAATACAAAATGGACGTAGAAGGAAAAATAGTCTTGACTGAACAGCAAGTTTTTCGTGATTTTCTTTCTTTTTCATCTACTGTTACTATGATAATTACGGATCTTAAAAGATTTTAATTGCTAATGTCATGTTTTAAGTGCATTTTTTTGGTTTCATTATTGGAAGACAATTCTAATAAACAGGCAAAGTAGGTGATCTGAATAAAGAACCCAATGGCATAGCCCGGAATAAGACATTTTAAGGCAGTAAACAGTCTTAGAGGTCTTGGTTTCTTATCTAATACGCTTCAGAGAAGAGTCATGTGTGGACCCACCCACTAGTCCACAGCAGAATGAGCCAGAAACACGAGTTGGTCTCCCTAAGCCATTGATCTGTCCTCTATCCTTGTGTTGCCCAACCTTCAGTAATTTGCATACCACTGTGAACATTTTTCCTAGGGTGTTAAATGTCTGTATCACTATTTAACTAATGTATTTCTCAAGTCACTTCTTTTTTTTCTTTATTAAGTAAGCTCTGAACCAATGTGGGGCTTGAACTCACAACTCCAAGATCAAGAGTCAAATGCTCTACCAACTGATCCAGTCAAGTGCCCCTCAATTCACTTCTTTAAAAATACACACACACCTCTCTCCATCTTTCCTCCTCTCCTTTTTTTTAATGTGGTAAAACATGTACATAACACTTACCATTTTAACTATTTCTAGATTTGTAATTCTGTGGCAGTAAGCACATCCCCACTATTGTACAACCATCACCACTCTCTGGTCTCCAGAACTTTTTCACCATACCAAATAGAAACTCTGTATCCACTAAACAATCACTCCCCATTCCCTCTTCGCCCATCCCCTGCTAACCACCATTCTATTCTGTATCTCTATGAATTTGCCTAGTCTAGGAACTTCATAAGTGGAATCACACAATAATTGTCCCTTTGTGCCTGGCATGTAAGGTTTATCCGTGTTGTAGCATGTATCAGAACCTCAGTTCACTTTTTTAGAAACATTTACCCTTAACTATAAAACCATCAATGTGATATATAAGATTATACATTTTCCTAATCAGCATTAAAATTTCTAACTACCATCATTTAAATGGTCACTTGAATACCACTTAAAAACACCTCCTAAATCACCAGTATTACGTCAGCACATTTTAGAAAACATTTCACTATAGGTATATAGGAGTGCTTACCATAAGAAAATACTATTACAAATCAAAGGCAAGTACAACATGACCAAATGAATTAAAGTGTAAAAACAGAAATTCATTATCTTTCATTCTTAAACCTTTTTAGATGGCCTTTATTTTTTTTTTTTAAGATTTTTATTTATTTATTTATTTGACAGAGAGAGACACAGCGAGAGAGGGAACACAAGCAGGGGGAGTGGGAGAGGGAGAAGCAGGCTCCCCGCTGAGCCAGGAGCCCAACGCGGGGCTCGATCCCAGGACTCTGGGATCATGACCTGAGCCGAAGGCAGACACCTAACGACTGAGCCACCCAGGCGCCCTAGATGGCCATTTTTAAATAGAAAAATAATTGCTTCTGGGCTTATTATTAAAGAATATTCACATACTTACACAAAATGAAACAATTGTTTTCCTGCAGTCCAACCATTTAAAAACTCTGAAATTTGCATAAAAAGCATTTCTGGGGAGAGACCCCCTAAGACACACCCCTTCTAAAATGTTTCTGGGTTGCAAATCTGTCCTTAAATCCATTACTTTTATTACTAGTTGCTCTCAGTGTTCAGTTTTATTGGCTAAATAATCACCTAATGGTAATTAAATGAAGATGAAAGAACTAGAAATTATTATATATCAGTTAACAACAGCAGGTAACATTTACTGAGAACTGACCATATACCAGACTTTAAAGAGACAGCCATCTTGAAAATACAGTGAGATATTTCTATTAGCCCCAATCTATAGATGAAGAAACAGAAAGTCATACCACTAGGAGGGCTAAAAGAACAGAAATCCAGACAATCAAATATACCTTCCAATATTATTATTTTTACTCAATATGCAAAATCTTATTTGTCATGGTTATATGAACTCCCCTTTTATAAAATAGTAATTCCCTTGTTATTAGGTATTCTATTCACATGTTACACAAGAAAAGAGCAACTGGAATTGGAATTCTATGTATGACCCTGGTTCCTGGGTCAGCTCAGCCACTAGCTAAGTCAGTGACCCTGGGCAAGTTACTTACCCTCTCTAAGCTTCTGTATTCTCATTGGTAATGTGATGCAACTGGACAGGATAATCCTAAGGACCTTTTTACCTCTAAATGTTTATAATTGTTTTATAAAAAAATATATTGGTTAACTTATGACTGTAAATTACTGGCCTTATGGTGGGTCTCCTACAGTTTAGAGGCAAGAGAAAAATGGTAAGGCTCTAAAGAGAAATATAGGTTGCTATGATAAATCACTCACTTCTCCCTCTTTTTTGTTGTTTTTAAGCTTCTGTTCTGTGTTACATAACTGTAAAGCTGTCAGATCAAATTTTGTCAAGTACTTTATGCTCTACTCATGAGATAAACCAAAAGGGCTAACTAGATTCTACATGAATGAGAAAGCTTAGTGTTGCCTTAAGCAAACTAAGTCATCAAAAAATTTACACAGAATGGATAATGAAGTGTAAAAAGTGTCCAAATTAATTTATAAATTATGTAAATGTTATGCTCATTAATCCTGGCTAACGTGTATAAAAACACAATACTAATACCTCTTATGTAAGAATTTTAAGATGCCCATCAGCTATTTTACATCTATCTTTTAATAATTCCACCCCTCTTCCCCTAAAAAATTATATAACTATTTGAAAGAATAAATGCTTTACATAATTAAAAAAAAGAATAAATGCTTTTAGGAAGATAATATGAAAAAGAGAAAACAGTTTTATTCCTACTATTGTGATTTTTTTTTCCCTTTTTAAGGTTAATTATTAGATGTCAACTATACTCTTAAAAAGGAGGAATGTATTTTATAAATTTGGTTCCTAAATTTTCAAGATTCTTATAGATTATTACTATCATTTGGAGGCTTTAGAGGGAGAGGAATATAAATAAAAATACGGACATTTTAGAGCTGAAAGAATTCTTCGGAAAAAAATAATTATCTCAACCAATGCAAGTCATGACCCTATTTCTCCTGATTGTTTCCCCAACATTGAAAATAGGTTAGGTATCCAGGCAACATAATCGGTAATGCTCTCAACCTTTTCACAAAAAGCCTGTTTCTGAACCTTATTTTGATTCTTCTCTGGAGTCTTCCCTTTTCACTTTTCTCCCTACCATCGTTTTTTCCCTAACTAACCTAGCCCCTGTACATTAGCTCAACGATCTCTTTATCTTATTTACCCTTTATTCTTCTATCCCTCCTGCCCAACCCAAGACCCTAATCCCTACATTAATCCTTCTCCAGTGTTAGAGCTGGGATTCTGAATATGACAAAATGGAACTAGTGAATAAACCGCTCCAACTATCAAATCTCAGGTGGGCTCAATGCTGCTCACAAATCCTCTCCTGTCTTCTGAGAAATGAAAAAGACCTGACTACTTGTGGGTGGTGAGGACTGCCTATAAGTTTATGGCTAATGGGGCAGGAAGTTGGAAAGATTTCATACTTGTTGCTTCTTTTTATTTTACGTAGGAAACAAAATCATCTTTTGAAGTAATAATCACTGAGCCACCAATGGACTATGGGCCTGCTTCTATTAACACTTCACGTGTGTTCCCGGATATAGTTTTTATCACTAACACACCAATGAGGAATTTAATGATCTTCACTTGCCAGCTGAGGAAACTAAGACACACAAAGCAGTTGAGTAACTTGTTCAAGGACACACACTAGTTAAGCGGCAGAACTAGCATTTGAACCCAAGCAGTCTGGCTCTGATGCCTATTTTTAGCACAACTCTAAGTCTAAAAGTAGAGCATTTTAGGAGTCCCAAGATGGTTAAAGATTGCTTACATCTATCAGAAGTCTTACAAATTGTCTTTCTAGGAATTTAATTCTCTCTTCATATTCAGGAAGATGGTCTTACATCTAAGAAATCATTTAAACATAAATGTGCAATCTCTTTTGGATGCATCTGACTGACAAAATTGAGTTTATGTTCCTGCATCCAAACTGCAAGGGAGAGAGAATATAACTTGGGGGGTGGGGGGCTCTACCGTGGAGAGGTGAAACAGGCCTCATATGGCTGAAATACGACTCATAAGCAAAAATGAATCACAATACAAAATACTAAATTTTACCACAGCCAAGAATGGATGCTAAATCCTTATCTTACTATCCACACACTTTGAGCAAGATCTAGAGAGAGCTACTTAAACTACTCAGATACATATGCAAAGAAATAGCAATATGCTTATAACTAAAGCTTCCACTTGACTGACTACACATAGTACTGCAAAAAAGTATACATTTTCCTCTAGAACATGCCACCTACTCTAGTACTTCATGACCTGGATTACTGAACAGTGTTTATAATCTCACAGAAGCAGTTTTCAAACTCAGGGGAAAAAAAACAAAATAACTATTTAAATGAATACACCATAAAATTTTGTCTTTCGTTTCAACATCAGACCAACTAAAATCCTTTTACCTGGCTTCTTTACCCCACAAGAGATCTAATTTTATAGTGCTTCATTAAAGTTAACAGGAGTTTGGCACAGTAAAACTCAAGGACACAGGCAGTTGTTAAAAACAGGAGTCTCAACAATTTGTACAATGTTGTAGGTATCTTCAAAATAAAGTATCACAGGGGCTGGTCTCATTTCGAACCATGAAGACGACTGATGCTTTCACTTTAAAGGAAATACATCTAGCCCAAGACAAAAGCAAAAACAAAACCAAACCTGGTGCTTAATTTTGGCATACGGATTTATGAACTATCCTGCTGAGCCACAATCACCAGGACCACCACCCCACCACCTAGTATTTTCACTACACAACTAAGAAATGTAACCAAGAGTTGCCACTGTGGGCAGAGTATAATACCAACTTGGAAAAAGGAGATTCAGAACCACAGGCGTCCCACACCTCTTTCCCTTTCAGGCTTCTCCAACTCTGCACTTCCATCCATGGCCCCACACACCTGTACCTGCAAACCTCTTGCAACCTCAGATGGGTTTGCTCGCCCAGATTAAGAAAACTTGTTTTCTTACCTCTCATTGGCAGTAAGCCTAGGAGAAAAAAAGGTAAGTGATGGTAGTAGCCTTCCTATCTGACTTCAATACATATTTAATGAATAAATGAGTTAATGAACAAAAGTTTGTATAAACAAATCACACAGTGGTGTTAGGAAGAAGAACGGCCACAGATGAGACGTGTAAGGTTCTGCTGCTAGATGAAAAGCAATATATGGAGCTTCAACAGGCAGAGAGGGGATAACCCTCTCAAAAGATGGAGCACACTAAATGGAAGCCAGGAAGCATGCTGAAAATGGCAAGCAGTTGGATTTACCAGAAGACTTAAGGTATATTAGGAGAAGTAGTGGAAGGAACGTAAGGAAAATCAACTGAGGACAGAACACAAAAGGCCAAGAACATCAGACTAAAGAGTTGGACTTTGAGGCGCCTGGGTGGCTCAGTCGTTAAGCGTCTGCCTTCGGCTCAGGTCATGATCCCAGCGTCCTGGGATCAAGTCCCGCATCGGGCTCCCTGCTCAGCGGGAAGCCTGCTTCTCCCTCGCCCATTCCCCTCTGCTTGTGTTCCTGCTCTCTGTCTCTGTCAAATAAGTAAATAAAATCTTTAAAAAAAAAAAGTTGGACTTTATTTGGGATACAGCTGGCAATTTAAGGATCTTGAGCAGGAAAGAGACATTTGCATTCGAACCTATGCTTTCAATCTGTCCCGCAGCTGTACACAGGACGGATTAATAGGTAGAACTGAAGGGAGACAAGCTGAGAAACTCTGTTAAGTACCTTGTGAATACTTCTTTTAATATACTTATCACATGTTAATGTGATCTCTTTTTCTTCATCTGTCTATACTACCAGGCTCAGAACTCCAGGGAAGCATAATCCATTTGGGTCAAATTATTTGATGTGCCTTCTAACTAATAGCTTATGTGTCTATACTTGATTACTTGAAGAAAAAAAGTTATGAAAAAAGGTCTTAATTTACAAAGGGGTAGTATCATCAAAAATTCATTTATAATTATTTTTTAAAACTCAAACGTGTTTTCCAATGATGAGAACTACCATTTCCAGCTTGTCTGCCTTGCCCCAGGCACGATGCTCTACACGTTATCTCGTTGATGACTCCAAATGACTCTCTCTGAGGCAGGTATTCTTAACACACAGTCTCCCAATGAGGAGCCTCAGGTGTGGGAAGGCTGAGTCAGTTGCCCCAAATCACATTGCTAGTAAGTGGCAATCATGCTCTAAACTTAGGCAATCTGTCTCCAAGGGATTTAACCTGGTGCCCAGGTTCCGAGGTCAAGACAAAAGGATGTATCTGATAACACAAGTATCATAGAATACATCAAACATATACTGTTTAGTCACTCTCAGGAGTTGGGATTTTTTAAATCTTGCAATATCCTGTCTTCAAACTTTAATGCCTGTTCTAATAACTAAGATTCACTGTCTTCAGAATTTTTAAATAGTTACTACACAATACAAAGCCAACTTTTTTTTTTAATTAAGAGATTCTCTGGGGGCGCCTGGGTGGCTCAGTCGTTAAGCGTCTGCCTTCGGCTCAGGTCCTGATCCCAGGGTCCTGGGATCGAGCCCCGCATCAGGCTCCCTGCTCTTCAGGAAGCCTGCTTCTCCCTCTCCCACTCCCCCTGCTTGCGTTCCCTCTCTCGCTGTGTCTCTGTCAAATAAATAAATAAAATCTTTAAAAAAAAAAAATTCTCTGCTTTATTCATAATCAGGAAAATGCAAATTCGGACCACAATTAAATACCATTTTGTACCCACTAGATGAGCAGAAATTAAGAAATCTATAAAGTGTTGGAGAGGTAGTGAATCAATAAGACCACTCAGACACCCTGGTAAGAATGTAAATGGGTTCAAGTACTTGAGAAATAATAGTAGTTTCATGTATTATGTTGCTCATGTACACAACTAGAGATATTCCAGGAAGCATGCATGAAAATATTCTGAGCAACACTCTTTGCAGTATCAAAAACTTGAGAATAACATGATAGGATAGTGGGTAAGTCATGCACTCAGTGCAGCCACATCTCACAATGGGCACATGGAAGTAATGAGTAAAAAATTCAGGCTTCACAATATAAATGCTATGAAATATCTTCTAAAAATTCAAAAATAAGAAAAAAAGCCAACTTTTTTTTTTAAAGATTTTATTTATTTGACAGAGACACAGCAAGAGAGGGAACACAAGCAGGGGGAGTGGGAGAGGGAGAAGCAGGCTTCCCGCGGAACAGGGAGCCCGATGTAGGGCTCGATCCCAGGACCCTAGGTTCATGACCTGAGCTGAAGGCAGACGCTTAACGACTGAGCCACCCAGGCACCCCAAAAGCCAACTGTTTTAAAATTAAAAAAATAAAAGGGAAACAAAAACTGACAAGGTAAAATGCCTACCAAGTGTTTAATTACGGTGCATCGGGGTGGCTCAGTCGTTAAGCGTCTGCCTTCTGCTCGGGTCATGATCCCGGGGTCCTGGGATAGAGCCCCACATCGGGCTCCCTGCTCAGCGGGAGGCCTGCTTCTCTCCCTCTCCCACCCCCCCACTTGTGTTCCCTCTCTCACTGTGTCTGTCAAATAAATAAAATCTTAATAAATAAAATAAAAAATATTTCTTTAATTACAAAACAGAGCTAAAGAAAAAATGAAATTCACTAAGTTACATTATAGTTTTTAAATTATTCATTGCTGAAGGACAGAGACAAACAGACCTTGAGTTTTAGATGATAGTAGACTCAACATGAACGAAAAGCAAGCTTTTCTTTTTTTTAAAGATTGTTTTGTGGTTTTATTTTTTAAAGAGTCTTTATTCATTTATTTATTTGAGAGAGAGAATGTGTGAGAGTGAGAGAAAGACAGAAGCCGGGGGAGAGGGAGAAGCAGACTCCCCGCTGAGCAGAGAGCCCAATGTGGGACTCGATCCCAGAATCCCGGGATCACGACCTGAGCCAAAGGCAGACACTTAACTGACTGAGCCACCCAGGCATCCCAAGAGCAAGTTTTTCTTGTTAAAGCAAAATAACCCTAGAATAGGGCTTCTTTATTAAGGTTGTGACGGTCCAGATCCAGAGATGGGAAAGTATCCCTGCACTCCTCATAGTTTTTGATTCCACTTGGATGATCACATTTTAAGAAAAATCACACTGAAAAACTGGAATGCCTCCAATGGAAAACAGCCAGGATGGCAAAGGATCTAGATAGCATGGTACAATACATGAGGAACAGGAATTGGGAGAAATTAGTGAAGGAAAGTCTTGGGGAAGAGAGGCAAGAAAGTTGCACTTCAAATATGTGAAGAGTCAATATGCAGATGAAAACTTAAAGAGTTATTCTGCATGTATGTCAAGGGTAAAAAGAATGAGCCATTCCAAAATAAATGCTACCCACAAATGAATTACACCCACATGAAAGCATAGCCAACTAGCTAATCAAAGACTAGGGACAGCTGGTATATTCAAACTCAGGATAGGAGAAACCGCTTTCTCTCCGCCCCTCTGTAAGTACATGCACAAGAATGTCCCTTGTCTCTTTCCAAGCCAGTGTCAGAGTTCTGCAAAGAAGGGCCAAGAGAGCACAGACGTTAGCTGAGTGGTCATTTGTACATCAAACTGTAAAACCATATGAATCATTTTCTAAAACTATGCCCTTGTTTTGGCCCTTCTGAGAAGCTGCTCAGATACAAAAAGTTAGTATTCTCCAAACAAAGTTTATTCAGAATCAGTTCAATTTCTTTTTTATAGCTTAAAAAATATTATCAATAAATCTCCCCAGCCTTAAAATTAATTTTAAGTACTTTTAGACATGTTTTTTTAAGTACTAAAAAAATAAATATACTTAAGAAAACAAGATAGGTTCTTAGTCTGGAATCCACAAAAGCTACAAAGGGTTTAAAGGGTTGTACTTTACGCAGTGCAAAAGCTCTGACAAGCAGTAGATCACAATTTTAAAAGTGAAAAAGTAAATTGTTGCTTTGAAATATACCTCAACAAAGTATCATGTTGTACACAGGGTGGGTATGAGAAGATAATAAAAGAGACATGATCACACTTATTTCTGCCAACATTTTAAGATAGGCTCTGTTATAACTACTCTTTTACAAATGAGGAAACTGAGGCCCAGAGAGATTAAGTATCTTAAAAGGCAGCTAGAGGGCGCCTGGGTGGCTCAGTTGGTTAAGCAACTGGCTTCGGCTCAGGTCATGATCCTGGAGTCCCTGGATGGAGTCCCTCATTGGGCTCCCTGCTCAGCGGGGAGCCTGCTTCTCCCTCTGACCCTTCCCCCTCTCATGTTCTTTCTCTCGCTCTCATTCTCTCTCAAATAAATAAATAAAATCTTTAAAAAAAAAAAAAAGGCAGCTAGAAACACCAAAGCCAGGTTTCAAACCCATGTCTATTTGCCTTGAATTTCGTATTATTATACTGCCTCTGAATAACAACTACTGTTAAGTGAAGAATCAGAGTACTCTAAGTTCATCAGGTATTAATCGGGACCGACCCAAACTCGAAAGCACTGGTATTTATGTGTAAAAGATTTTAGACAATAAAATCATTTAATAACAGTCTATTTCTTTATCAATCATTGTATAACAAAAAGTCAAGCTCTTTGACATTTTCAACACTCCTATTCATTCCTCAATTGGCTTCTCCCCTCATCATTACACTGATAGTACTTTTTTTTTTTGAAGATTTTATTTATTTGACAGAAAGACAACAAGAGAGGGAACACAAGCAGGGGGAGTGTTAGAGGGAGAAGCAGGCTTCCCACAGAGCAGGGAGCCTGAGGCAGGACTCGATCCCAGCATCCTGGGATCATGACCTGAGCCGAAGGCAGACGCTCAATGACCGAGCCACCCAGGCACTCCTGATAGTACTATTCTTAAGGCCTCCAGTAACCCTCAACTCCCAAATTCAGTGGATTTTCACCCCCACCCCCTCCTGACCTTATCACAGACCAAACCCAACCAACAATCTGCCACTTCAATGTTCCTCTCCTTCCCTGGACACACTCTCAATTCTACTTCTTAATTTCCTTCCCTCTTCAGTTCCTTTCAGCAACCGAACCTTCTCCACTGCACAACCCAGTGGCAAAAATCTGTGTGCTCTTAGATTTTAAGGAATCTTTGGCATTTTAATCCACAATACTTAACTATAAACTCCACAAAAGTGAGGTCTATTTGTTTTTGTGTTCCTTTAACCATAAAATAGACATTCGGTGTTTGTTGAATAAAATGAAAGCTACCTTTGGTGTAGCCTAAAACTAACATCTCACTGGAGCAGGTAGTACCTAAAAATGATACACATTTTTTTAAAAAAGTGGTAAGTCACAAACTTTCTAAACAAAGAATAGATGGGGCTAAGTGAGTAGTTCCCCCGTACAGGGCAGATAAACCTTAAGGTCTCACATACCAGCCCTGAAACTGAATGAGTCTAATTATTTTAGGATGTCTTTAGTAAATTATCAGCTTTTCCCTGATTATTTTTAAACCATGACATCTTTTTCTTAATAAATTCAACTTTGAGTAATTTTGTTGTTGTTGTTGCTGGAAAGAATTGTGAAATATCCTACTACCCATGAAGCATACCAAATTTAGAACTTTAATTTCAGCGTTAAATATACAACGAATCAAAAGCCTAATGATGTGTGAAGAGAAAATCATCTTAAACACAGTAATCACGCAATTCCTTTTTCATTTTAGAATCACAAAATCTTAGAAATGGGAAGAAACATGAAGGTTTTGTTTCAATTCCTGTGCAACCAATAATCCTTTCTACAGAATCCTTCATAAATATTTTTGGAATCTCTGCCTGAATACTCAACTCAATCCTCTTATATTCTAATTACCTTTAAAAAGTAAATCTCTTTGCATTTTTAGGCACATAACTGAACATAACACACGTAAGGTTTTATTTATTTATTTATTTATTTTAATTTATTTGACAGAAAGAGACACAGCGAGAGAGGGAACACAAGGAGGAGGAGTGGGAGAGGAAGAAGCAGGCTTCCCGCGAAGGAGGGTGCCCGATGCGGGGCTCGATCCCAGGACCCCGGGACCACGACCTGAGCCGAAGGCAAACGCCCAACGACTGAGCCACCCAGGCGCCCGAACACGTAAGATTTTAAAAAGGTTAGACCTAGGTGGCTCAGTCGGTTAACCATCTGCCTTCGGCTCAGGTCATGATCCCAGGGTCCTCGGATGGAGCCCCCCATCAGGCTCCCTGCCCAGCGGGGAGTCTGCTTCTCCCTCTCCCTCTGCTGCCCCCCCTTGCTTGTGCTCGCTCTCTCAAATAAATATAATCTTTTTTAATAAATAAAGGGCTAGACCGAGTGCTAGTAGGTTAAGTGGCAGACCTTTTTTTTTTTAAGATTTTATTTATTTATTTGACAGAGAGAGAGAGAGAGAGACAACGAGAGAGGGAACACAAGCAGGGGGAGTGGAAGAGGGAGAGGGAGAAGCAGGCTTCCTGCTGAGCAGGGAGCCCGATGCGGGGCTCGATCCCAGGACTCTGGGATCATGACCCTAACTGAAGGCAGACGCTTAACGACTGAGCCACCCAGGAGCCCCGAATGGCAGACTTCATTTTGGCACAGGTCATGATCTCAGAGATGAGCCCCGCCTCCAGCTCCGGCTCCAGCTCCGGCTCCGGCTCCAGCTCCACACTCAGCAAGGAAGTCAGCTTGAGACCGCCCCGTCTCCTTCTGCCTCTCCCCCCCCCGAAGTAAAAGTTCCCTAAAACAAGACTCCTCTCTCCACGTCCAAGGTTCCTCTTACCTCCATAATTCTTCTCGTATGGAAGCCAGCGCCTGGGTGGCTCAGTCGGTTAAGCGTCTGCCTTCCTCAGCCTTTGCACCAAGTCATGATCTCAGGGTCCTGGGATGAAGCCCCGCTGTGGGCTCCCCGCTCAGCAGGGAGTCAGCTTCTCCCTCTGTACCTCCCCGTGCTCATGCTTGCTTTCTTGCTCTCTCTGCCCCCCCCACAATAAATCTTAAAGGGGGGGTGGGAGCTAATGGAGAATAACAAGTGTTTTTTTTTCCTTTTGTTTCTCAAACATTGGTAACATGGATGCTCAAAATCTCAAACCACATTAATTCAAGCTGGAGTTAATAAAATACAATAGTACCGAATCAGTGAACCTCTGTAACCCGTGTATTAACAGAATCAATGTAAAGGTGTGGGAACTTTATCTGGCTCAAAGATGAACTTGCTGGGAGGATCTATCTTGTTCCCCACGAATCTAAGACAGATCCAATCACCCTAGCAGACAATCTGTTCCCTAAACAAGATTAGGGAATCAAGTTCCCTAAAACAAGATTCATCTCTCCATGTCCAAGGTCCCTTTCACCTCCATAATTCTCCTGGAACATGTCATTAATGAGAGGCATGACATTTCTGCTAGGAATGGTACATAAGAAATTACTTGTTTATCGAAGAATTAATGGAAGAGTCTTCAACTATTCAAAAAAAAAGAGTAATTTCATAAGAAGGATGACAATGGAATTGTACTCTCAAAAGCATCTTATTATAAAATACTTTGTTTTATCCAAATCAGAGTTAAGCCCTTTGTTTGGCATATACTGTACCTTTATTAGAAAATGATACCACTTGATACCACTTGTAATGATTCTAATACTATTTTGGACTAATTTCAGGTCAAACTAATTTGAAACTTTTTACAACCTTAAATCCACAGGTAAAGCATCTTAGGTTATTATACTCACTCATGCAGCAGGCTAATATTGCCACTCATAATCTATTTCAAAGTTCCCTAAACCTATCCTCCTCATAAATTCAAAGAGAGAAGGCTACTACGAAACCTACAAGCTTTCCTTGAAAGACTGATGTTTTATCTTTGTTTCTACTAGAAGCCTTATCACAAATGGTCATTTCCCAGGTTCCTCTCACTATTTCATTCCCTGTCCTCCACCTCCCCTCAACACGAAACTTGGCCTGGTCCGTATTAGGCACTAAAAATCTTTCCTCCGGTAAGAGAAAAACAAGCTATAGTCTGCAAACATAACCGGTACAATCAATCCATCAATGTAAACAGATGATACTTGGTACATCAAACCCAGGTCCATTTTGGTAAATTCCCTCCAAGGCCCAAACGTGTGTATTATGCAACAGCCACCATGCCAGATTTTAATCCCTGTGATGCAGTGATAAAACAGAAATGGCACAAGTATAATCCACTAGGTACTTAGGTACATTTGCGAGAAGATAAATCAAAACAAGAATTACCAAATTCTCAGGAACCCTGAAAATGACAAACTGCGTGACAGTTCTGAATCACAATTACAACTTTTCCTTCCGGTAGTCTTCGAGAAACCTGTTCCGCCAGCCCAACCCCCTCAAAAATCCTCACAAGGGAGTATTTTAATTGATGTTTCAAAAGGATCTCTCAAAGGGGGAAAGGGGCCTGCATCAGGTAGTTATCTTAGAATCTAATAATCTAAAATAATTTAAGATACCCACACCAATTTCCAGAAGCTGAAAATGGAGTAAGATGTTTCATCATTTCTCCCAAAGGACAATAATGGGAGTAAATGTAATCCAGGTCCCTGAAGCATAAACAACCCAGGGCTCAATGCTTCACCCATCGATCTCCTGGGGCACAGGCCTCGAAAAACTGCACAATGGGCAGCTAAGAATTAGAACAAAACTGCAATGACCTGCATTCTAGAAGAGAACCTATACGGTATCTAATCCAAAAGAAGTTGAAGGTAAGGGAGGTGGTCAGAGCATCTCCGGAGGCCACCTGCGTGGCTGAACCCGAGCCTAAACGTCTCAGCGCGCCGCCTCACCAGGTCCGCTCTTCACCCCAACGGGGCCACCGGCGAGCGCGGACAGGCTCCAGGTGGGGCGCAGTGGGAGGGGAGGGGGCTCGGCACGCAGCAGCTGGGGAGCCGAACGCGATCCGAGGCCGGCCAAGAAGAAGGCGGCATTCCCTCACACAAAATGGTGGCGCTGACGAGGAGGCCGGCGCACCTGGGGGCGCGCCACACGCCCCTCGGGGGACCCGGCCGGCCGCCTGCAGCTGGACGCGCGCCCGGGGCCCGGGAGGCCGGCGTGGGCCTGCGCCGCGGCCGAGTCCTCAGGGCGGCCCGCAGCCCGCGGCTCGCGTCGCCGCCCGCGGGGGCGCGGGTCCGAAGCCGGCGGGGCGCGGGGTCGGGCGCGGCAGCCTCGGCCTCAGCCCGAGGCCCCCCCGCCCCGGACGGGCTGGCACTCACCTCGGACGCGCCTCCGAAGCCACCGGAGCCCGGGAAAGGAGGCGGAGCCGCGGGAATGAATGGAGCCGGCGGCTGCTCGCTGGCGACCCCCGGCCGGTCCCGGGCCGCGCCGCTCGCGGCTGCCAGGGCGGGTGCGGCCGCCTCCCCCTCGCCCGGGACGCCTGGCTCCTCGTCTGCGGGTCGGCCGCAGCCCACCGTGCCCTCCGCCGGCGTGACGCACTCGCGCCGCAGCGCCTCCAGCCTTTGCAGCCGCGCTGCGCCCGCGCCCACCGCGAATCCCCCCGCCCGCGCCGCGCGGCCCCTCCTCGGCGCCGGGGACGCCGCCCAGCCTCCCTCCGGGCCCGGCCTTCAGGCGACCGCCGGGCAGGTGCGGGCTCGGACAGCCGGGGCGGGGGGTGGGCCGGGCTGCCCCCGCCTCGCCCCCGGAGCCCGCTCTCCGCCCGGGCCGCCGTCACAAGGCAGAGCGCGATGCCCCAGCTCAGGGCTATGGCCCGGCATTAAAGAGTGACCTTGGCTTAGATATAAAAATAGGTGCGGGTAAGCTGAGGGGACTACGACGCTGAATTTGCGTATTCCTTTAATGTCAACATTCACAGAATCCCGTTTGCACACTCCGGCGGAGCTCTCCTCCAGCGGGCCCTCCCAGAATTTACACTGACTGGGTGAGCCGAACCGTCCCGGCCTCGCCACTCGGATGCGGAGGGCGCGGGCGAGGACTGTGGGCCTGCGCCCCGCCACTTCCTTCCTAAACCCACTGCCACCTAGGAGGACGCAAGGGAAAAGGAAGTCGAGCTCTCCATTCATAACCTGGACAAGCCCGAGAGCCCCGACTTCCATCTTGAGATAATAAGGAATCACTAAATTCCTGCACTGACCTTTTCTCTTCCAGAATCTAGCACACGCAAACTAACCCTGACCCAGAAGGAAGGCGGCCCCATCCTCCTTTCCTCCCCTTGCCCTCCCAACTCACTTAAGGGCCCTTTTGTTAATTACACTCCCCCGGAAGAAAGATACGCTCTCAAGCATTTAAAGCATGGTAGATTTCTTAAAAGTAATGCATGCCATGGTTTAAGTATGTTTAAGAAATGTATTGAGAACAGTATTGTATGTAAGTAATTTTAAGACTTCCTTTTATACATAAACTCTGGAAAATAAACTAACCCTCCAAGAGCCTTAGCGTTGTTTTCAGCTCATCCAGTAAATACGAAATTATTTTTTTCACTTCTTGGAAATATTTAGCAATCACAATACCAATCTTTAACAAATTTAAGTGATCAACAAGCTCAATAAATATTTCAGAGAACACTTGTTGATAGTAACATATTGGACTCAGATTTTTTTAATCAAATAGGCTTCTCTGCCTCAAGCTTCTCTTAAGAAACCTCACATTTACTATGTTTAATTAATAATATTTAGCAGAAATCTTAAATGTTACACATCAAACATTTACCATTTATAGTGGAACTTAATAAACTAGACCTAATTGAGCAGGAATTTTGAATAGTTGGGGGTTTTTTGTTTTGTTTGTTTATTTTGATAGAGACACAGCGAGAGAGGGAACACAAGCACAGGGAGTGGGAGAGGGAGAAGCAGGCTTCCAGCTGAGCAGGGAGTCCGATGCTGGGCTCCATCCCAGGACCCCGTGATCATGACCTGAGCCGAAGGCAGACGCTTAAGAATGAGCCACCCAGGCGCCCCTGAATAGTTGGGTTTTATGCACAGCAAATGTTGAATGAATGAACTCCAAAAACTTTTGAATTTATATTTCTAAAGCTGTATATAAGTAGGAGTCCCTGTGATAATCCCAAACAATTGCCACTTGGGGAAGACATTCCTTTTTTTGCTACCAGAGGCTACAGTTGTTGAAGCCTTAGGCCTCAGTGCAAAGCTAGCCAGAGCAACCTGTTAATAATGTTTGAAATGCATGACTTTTAGCTCTAATTTCTACAGGTGGGTACTTGCGCCTGGAAGGCTTGTTTCCCAAATGTCTGGCCACTCTGGTGGGAATCAGAACTACACACTCACCCAGCCCATCCAGGCAGCTAAACCCAGCTCTCCTGTGGCAAGGATCCTACCTTCTGAGACCCACTGAAGAAGTGCTGTCTCCTACTTATGTGAGGAGTGTCTGATGAGGACACTTCACTGCCTTCTCTTTTCTCTACTGCAACATTATGTGGCCTTGAGTGTTTAAGGAAAAAAAATCACCATTTACTTACCTTTTTGGCAGAGATTCATTAAATTTTGGTTGTCTGTTTACCCATACTCTTGAGGATCCATGAGACCTTAGTGAGCAGAGACATAAAAAAGTGAGTCTTTATCAGATTAATACATGCTGTAAACCATTACCAAAACATTTTGAAATATGTTTGAGGCTTTTGTCTAAAAAGTTTTGTAGAGTGTAAAAGGATTGTTTTGTTTTGTTGTTGTATATGCTTGCTTTAATTATTTTAAGTTATAAGCAGAAAGAAACACAGTAAGAGTTTCCATTGCATTTTTAGTATATGTTAAAAGGGGAGTGGAACCATGTTTAGAGAAGCTTGCCACAACTGGATTTTGGAGGTTGCTGACACAAATGACCCAGGGAAGAGTCCTTAAATTTCCCTGGGAAAGAGGAATCTCTAATGGCTAAAATAATGGCTAATGTTTTTGACTGCTAACAAATGGCCAGGCACTCTACTAACTTCTTTGTGGAAATAAACTCATAATCATCCTTCAAAGTATATACTACTGTTATCCCCATTTATTTTTTTTTTTAAAGATTTTATTTATTTATCTGAGAGAGAGAATGAGAGAGAGAGAGCATGAGAGGGGGGAGGGTCAGAGTGAGAAGCAGACTCCCCACTGAGCAGGGAGCCCGATGCGGGACTCGATCCCGGGACTCCAGGACCATGACCTGAGCCGAAGGCAGTCGCCCAACCAACTGAGCCACCCAGGTGCCCCTATTATCCCCATTTAACCTGAGAGATTGAGGCACATGGAGAAGCTAAGTAACTAGCCCATGATCACACAGCTAATAATCCTGGCAGTTTGGCTCAAGGCATACTCCCTTAACCAGGATCCTGTACCACCTTTCAGGTGCACAAAATCCTATGCCATACAGCCATATGATTGGATTTTGCTTTTGAATCCCTAAAACATACCAAATACTCAGTGCCTTCATGACTAAGTTATTTCTTAGATCTACTAGTATATTCCTGGACATGAAGAGAGAAGTTAAACCCTTAGTTAGAAAACTTGTAAGGCTTCCTCATCTATGTTAAGCAAAATCGTATAATCTGTTGGTTTTGAAAGGAAAAAAAAAAAGCTTTTCACATTTTTTTAGAAGATTTGATTTATTTAAGAGAGAGAACAAGATAGAGAGCAGAGCGGGGGGAAGGGCAAGGGAGAAGCAGACTCTCCTGCTGAGCAGGAAGCCCCATGCAGGTCTCCATCTGAGGACCCTGGGATCATGACATGAGCGAAAGGCAGACAGCTTAACGGACTGAGCCACCCAGGTGCCCCACTTTTCACATCTTTTAAGGATAATTGCTCTCCAAGTTTTTTTCAGGTTCCAGAGCACAATTATAAGTTTTATTTATATTTATTTAATGTATGGATGAAACACGATTCCCCAGAAGAGATCTGTTACCATCTTTGACCCTCTATTAGATTTACACAGGTAGAATTAGGATCTAATATATAGAATACATGTGTTTTAAATTCATAAAAATCACAGTGAGAAGTTTTTTTGTTTTTTTATTTTATTTATTTATTTGACAGAGAGACACAGTGAGAGAGGGAACACAAGCAGGGGGAGTGAGAGAGGGAGAAGCAGGCTTCCCCAAGAGCAGGGAGCCTGATGCAGGGCTCGATCCCAGGACCCTGGGATGGAGCCTGATGCAGGGCTCGATCCCAGGACCCTGGGATGGAGCCTGATGCAGGGCTCGATCCCAGGACCCTGGGATCAAGACCTGAGCCGAAGGCAGACGCTTAACAACTGAGCCACCCAGGCGCCCCTCACAGTGAGAAGTTTTTAATGACTGAGGCAGCCCAGGGACTTACAGATCCAAAATCTTAGCCAGTTAGGTAACTAGTTAGCTAATAATGTCAGCCGTGGCAAAGGAGCAATAAGAAAGCAATCTTTTCTCCTTGCACTAGAAGAAAAGGGACTCCACATCCTAGAATACTTTATTTCTCTGGTATATAAAATATGTCACAGGAATGCTTTCAGGATTAAATGCAGCCGTTTGGGGACGCCTGGGTGGCTCAGTCGGTTAAGCGTCTGCCTTCAGCTCAGGTCATGATCCCAGGGTCCTGGGATTGAGTCCCGCATCGGGCTCCCTGCTCCGCGGGGAGTCTGCTTCTCCCTCTGCCTCTGCCTCTCTCTCTCTATCTCTCATGAATAAATAAATAAAATCTTTAAAATAAATAAATAAATAAAAAATCAATGCAGCCGTTTGATGAGGTTTTCTTTGCCAGGAACTACAACTATCTATCTGCAGATTTCAAATTCCTGAGTGATACTCTGCACCGCGGGTTGGGCGAAGGTAGAGCCTGAAGAACAAGAGAAATACCAGGTTTGAGAAGCCCGGTTACACTTGTTTCTTCTGTTGGTTTGGTCTAATATGAAATAGAAGTTTAATCACAGAGTAAGTATTTGGTAAGTTCAGTCTGGGTTTAGAGAAATAACATGGTATTTTTCATATTACTAATGAAAAATTACATACATATTTATATCTGTGGGAGATACTACCAAGTTGCCTAGTCAATATTTGTCCCCCCTTTTCTCTGACAGACCCAATTTTGTTCAGGGTGGCAATGTACCCAACTAAAACTATTTTCCTCTCCAGATTCCTTTTGCACCTGGGATAGCTATATGATCATTTTTGGCCAATGGAATGTAAGCAAAAGATCATTAGGTAAAGCTTCCAAGAAAGCTTTGTTGTTGTTTTTTTTAAGATTTTATTTATTCGACAGAAAGAAAGACAGCACAAGCAGGCAGAGTGGCAGGCAGAGGGAGAGGGAGAAGCAGGCTCCCCACCGAGCAGACAGCCCGATGTGAGACTCGATCCCAGGACCCTGGGAACATTGACCCGAGCCGAAGGCAAACGCTTAACTGAGCCACCCAGGCGCCCCAAAGCTTTGTATTTCTGATAAAAAAAAAAAGACAGATTCAGATACCCCTTTGCCTCTTGCCCTTTGACCATGGGAATGAAATCCATGTATAACTATACCAGAGCCAAGAGATAGGAACCCGGGAAATGACATTATGGAGGTGCCACACCAATTACACATTGCCTACCTCCAAGTCTTCTGTGTTACTTTCCAACAAATGCAGTCCTAACTAAAAGTCAAAGTTAAACACTATCTCCTTGATATCTAAAAATACAATAAATAAAAATAAACATTCTTCTATAGTATATATACTATACCATATAGATACTATTCTTTGATTTTTGCTCCTGTATTAAGTAACTGCATTTTGCAGAAATCAGTGCTCTCTGTGACTTACCTACCTAATAGTTAGTGGGAAAGAACATGAATTTTTTTTTTTTTAAGATTTTATTTATTTATTTGACAGAGAGAGAGAGAGTGAGAGCAGGAACACAAGCAAGGGGAGTGGGAGAGGGAGAGGGAGAAGAAGGCTTCCCGCCGAGCAGGGAGCCCGATGCGGGGCTCGATCCCAGGATTCTGGGATCATGACCTGAGCCGAAGGCAGACGCTTAACGACTGAGCCACCCAGGCGCCCCAGAACATGAATTTTTGACTATAAAAGAATATCTTTTTTTTTAAAGATTTATTTATTTATTTGACACAGAGAGAGATAGTGAGAGCAGGAACACAAGCAGGGGGAGTGGGAGAAGGACAAGCAGGCCTCCCGTGGAGCAGGGAGCCTGATGTGGGGCTCAATCCCAGGACCCTGGGATCATGACCCGAGCCAAAGGCAGACGCTAAATGACTGAGCCACCCAGGTGCCCCAGAATATCTTATTTTTTAATTATTTCTTTTAGAGATGGGGGGAGGGGAAGAGAGAATCTGAAGCAGACTGCATGGAGCCTGATGCAGGGCTCCATCTCATGACCCCAGTATCATGACTTGAGCTGAAATCAAGAGGCCGACACTCAAATGGACTGAGCCACCCAAGTGGCCCAAGAGTATCTTACATTTTATCATATATAGTGCATTTGATTTTAACACAATTCACACATGACCTCAGTAAGTCTCTAATATCACTGTGAGAAAGGATAACAAGGGGCTGTAGTCATCTAGAAACAAGTTACTGGCCAAAGTGATCACCACACCATATACATAAAGAATACACAGGAAAGGGGCCCCTGGGTGGCTCAGTCGGTTAAGCATCCGTCTTCGGCTCAGGTCATGATCCCAGGGTCCTGGGATTGAGCCCCGTGTAGTGTCGGGCTCCCTGCTCAGTGGGGAGTCTGCTTCTCCCACTCCCTCTGCCACTCCCCCTCACACATGCTCTCTCTGACAAATAAGTAAATAAAATCTTAAAAAAAAAAAAATACAAAGGAAAGTAAAATTATGTTTTTCATTTTTAATTAAAAACAAGTAGAAAAATCAGGATTTAGAGAGGGCTCCTAAAATTAGATTAAGGAGTCTGTACTTTACAGAAAGCAACCTGGTGATGCATATCAAAAGTTCTGAAAATGTGAATATGTTACCATAATACTACTGGAAATCTATCTGAAGGAATCTTTTAGGAAGAAGAAAAAAGTTATGCTCATGAATACGTCACTGGAGTACTTCTTTTAACCTTTTTTTTTAAAGTTTACTTCTTTTAGTAATTTCTGCATCCAACGTGGGGCTCGAACTCATGACACCGAGATCAAGAGTCACATGCTCCTCCAACTGAGCCAGGCAGGCACCCGTGAAGCATTTTTTTTTTTTTTTTGTAAGAAAGCCAAAATGTATAAATACCATGAAGGTCTAATAATAGGTATTAATTTAAGAAATGTGAAATGTTTGCCTATCTTATTGCAGGAAATAAGAGGAATTATTTTTAATTGCTAGTAGCAACTGGGAAGGCTTATTGAAACAGCTAAACAGTATAATAGGTTGGCATTCAAAATGGAACACCCATCTGGAGGCGATGTATCATAATCTTCATTGTCACTATTGCTAGATTACATTTATTAAACACTTCTATGCCAGAAACTGTACTGATGGGGTCAGAGCAGGCCACCCCAGAGTGTGCCACTTCAGCATGCAGATTATTTGGAGCTAAAGACAATCAAGGCCCAAGATTCAAAAAGAGCTTTTTGCCACCCCTTTAACTGCCCTAAAGAAATTGAGCTAGAGAGCCTGTATCAGGAAGAGAGCTATTACCAAAGATAATTTTTTTTTTTTAAGATTTTGTTTATTTATTTATTTGACAGAGAGAGAGAAACAGCATGAGAGGGGATAGGGTCAGAGGGAGAAGCAGGCTCCCCGCTGAGCCGGGAGCCCGATGCGGGACTCGATCCCAGGACTCCGGGATCATGACCTTAGCCGAAGGCAGTCGCTTAACCAACTGAGCCACCCAGGCGCCCAAAGATAATTTTTTTTTAGCGCAAGAAAGACTTCTCTTCATAGCATGGCAAGCATTTGTTTACGATATATTGGCTCTTCCCATCTTCCTATGAACTATCTCTCTCCTCTATGAAATCCCAGATCCTTACCCTCTTTTCTTTCGCTCAGGATGGCCTATGAACCTCAACTGCCTGACTGGTGGAGAGCCTCTCAGGTCTTGGTGGGGCTCCTAGAAGCCTGTAATTAAGTTTTTCTCCTATTAATCTGTCTTATGTCGATTTTTTTTAATTTAAATTTTTTTTTTTTAGTAATCTCTACCCCCAATGTAGAACTCATGACCCCAAGATCAATAGCCTTATGCTCTACTGATTGTGACAGCCAGGAGCCCCTGTCTTATGTCAATTATTGGACCAAATAGAGAACTTAGAAGGGAAGAAAGGAAAAGTTTTCTTCCCCTGAAGTACTGAACATTTTACCTTAGTTGTCTTGCTTAGTTCTCACACTGTTTGAGAACAAGTTTAGAGAGGTATGGAAATTGACCCAAGGTGCTGGAGCACGAATCTGACCATTGCTCTGAATTACTCTAGACTTAGACATTAGACTATAGACTTAACTATACCTCTTCTCAATTAGTATATATCCAGCTTATAGAAAATATTTGTATTAACATCCTCTCACCCAGTATTTATACATCTATTAACTCAACATATGTCTGGGGCGCCTGGGTGGCTCAGTCGTTAAGCGTCTGCCTTCGGCTCAGGTCGTAATCCCAGGGTCCTGGGATCAAGCCCCGCATCCGGCTCCCTGCTCAGCGGGAGGCCTGCTTCTCCCTCTCCCACTCCCCCTGCTTGTGTTCCCTCTCTGTGTCAAATAAATAAAATTGTAACTCAACACATATCTTTTTAAAATGTCAAATACGGGGATGCTCAGTCGGTTGAGCGTCTGCCTTCAGCTTGGGTCGTGGTCCCGAAATCCAGGGATCGAGTCCCGCATTGGGCTCCTTGCTCAGCGGGGAGCCTGCTTCTCCCTCTGCCTGCCGCTCCCCCTGCTTGTGCGCTCTCTCCTTCTCTCTCTGACAAATAAATAAAACCTTTAAAAAGATAAAATAAAAGCAATGAGAAAACTTAAAAAAATAAAACGTCAAATACGTTAGGCATTGTGCTAGATGGACTCTGTGATGTGGTAATGTGATGAATGGGACTGGAAAAGCCAACAAGAAATGTGATTACTGAGGGTAGAACAATGGTTTACTGGAACAACTGAGAAGACAACCAAGGCTTTTAGCAGAGTGTAGAGTGTCAAGAAATTAGGCTGGACAAATAGGCAGGACCAGTTACTCTTTTAAAAAGTCCTGGTCAGGGGCACCTGGGTGGCTCAGTCAGTTGGGCGTCTGCCTTCGGCTCGGGTCATGATCCCAGGGTCCTGGGATCGAGCCCCGCGTCTGGCTCCCTGCTCTGCAGGGAGCCTGCTTCTCCCTCTCCCACTCCCCCTGCTGGTGTTCCCTCTCTTGCTGTGTCTCTCTCTGTCAAATAAATAAATAAAATCTAAAAAAAATTTTTTAAAAAGTCCTGCTCAGCTATGATAAAGAGTATGGACACAATCCCAAAGGCAATGAGAAAGCCACTTAAGGAGTTTAAATTTCAGAGTGACATGATGACACTTGCATGTTAGCAAATTTTCTCAGGCTGCAATGTGGAAAATGAATTGAAGAAAATAAGACTGGAGGCAAGGAGCCAGTTATGGAAGTGATACAGACTGATGACAGTCTGGTCTAGAGGTCCCAGTGAGGATGAAGAGAAGTAAATGAGTTCTAACACTCAAAGGTTGGAAGTAGAGTCAACAAGACTTGGCAAAATGTGCAATGTACTAGAGATGACAAGTAAGACCATCGGGTTTTTGGCTTGAAGCACTGGGTGGATGGTGGTGCTGCTCACTAAAACAGGAATCACTGGAGAATGAGGATTTGGGAGGTAAAATCATGAATTCCATTTTGGCTATGCTGAGTTTTATGTGCTGTGAGACATCCAAGTGGAGACATATGAAATGGATCTTTAGGGACTGGAGCTCTGACTACATATCTAAACTGCAGGTATAGATGGGAAGTCATCAGCACAGGAGTGTTCATTGAAGCCATGGGATGAGTGAGCTTGCTGAGGAAGAGTGGGAGAAAAAAGCACATGCCCAGCCAAAATCGAATAGGATTTAGATTTTGAAGATCTAAGTCTTCGTAAGATCCTACATGGGAAGCAGAGATGTGACCAGAGAGGAAAGGGAGATTTATGGTCATAAAGCCAAAAAAGAGAGGGAGCTGAGTCTTCAGTGGAGTTAAATGCTCCCTTCAGAATTTATCCGAAGGAACTAAATAAGGATGAGCACAAAGATTTGCCTATAAGACTATTTCAATATTGTTCATAATAGAGAAATACTGGTGGTGGGGAAAAGGCTGGAAAGTCCACCAAGAAGGTGCTAAATGAACGATGGTACCTCCAATGTACCAACAATGGAATGTTGTGTTGTGAACAATATTTGATTACATCAGAAAATATTAAGTAGAAAAGACATGTTTAAAAAGTGCGATCCCACTTTTGCTTTTAGAATTATGCTTAATGATACAAATATATTCAGAGAATATATAGACTATAAGGATACATATTGAAAGGTTAATAGCAAAAGTTGGAAAATGGATTAGAAGAAGGCAAAACAGGGTAGTGGGATTACTGGATAGGTGATTTATATTTTGTTTGTGGTATTTTTCTCATTTTGCATGATGAACATAGAGTCCTTTTATAATAAAAAATCTAATGGGGGGCGCCTGGGTGGCTCAGTTGGTTAAACGACTGCCTTCGGCTCAGGTCATGATCCTGGAGTTCCTGGATCGAGTCCCACATGGGGCTCCCTGCTCAGCAGGGAGTCTGCTTCTCCCTCTGACCCTCCTCCCTCTCATGCTCTCTGTCTCTCATTCTCTCTCTCTCAAATAAATAAATAAAATCTTTAAAAAAAAAAATCTAATGGGTTTTTGGTTAAGAAATTTATAGCACAAAACCCATACTGTGCAGTGATTAAGTATTATCTTTACAGGGGGTGGCGCCTGGCTGGCTCAGTTGGAAGAGCCTGTGACTCTTTTTTTTTTTTAAGATTTTATTTATTTGACAGAGAGAGAGGGAACACAAGCGGGGGGAGTGGGAGAGGGAGAAGCAGGCTTCCTGCTGAGCAGGGAACCCGACGCGGGGCTCGATCCCAGGACCCTGGGATCATGACCTGGGCCGAAGGCAGACGCTTAACGACTGAGCCACCCAGGCGCCCCGAGCCTGTGACTCTTGATCTTGATTTTGAAGTCATGAATTTGAGCATCACGTTGGGTGTAGAGATTACTTAAATAAATAAAACTTTTTAAAATAAGTTATACGTTGGGGTGCCTGGGTGGCTCA
>NC_138375.1:90493307-90519680 GCF_054177405.1 Leptonychotes weddellii | reverse complement strand
TTTTTTTAAAGATTTTATTTATTTATTTGAGACAGAGAGAATGAGAGAGAGAGAGAGCACATGAGAGGGGGGAGGGTCAGAGGGAGAAGCAGGCTCCCCGCTGAGCAGGGAGCCCGATGCGGGACTCGATCCAGGGACTCCAGGATCATGACCTGAGCCGAAGGCAGTCGCTCAACCAACTGAGCCACCCAGGCGCCCCTCTTTAGCATATGAAAGTTCTCTTGAAACTTCCCTTTTCCTTACCTCCCCCAACCCTATAGTATATAATCAGCCACCCCTCACAACCCCGGTGCAGCAGCTCTTTCTGTCCCCGGTATCGTGCGCGTGCTTTAATAAAGTCACCTTTTTGCACCAAAGACGCCTCAAGAATTCTCTCTTGGCTGTCGATTCGAACCCTAACGTCTTTCCTACATCACAAACACCCCACTAACTAAAATGTATACAGTACTTGTGTTTACTAAAGATACAGCTATTATAATCTCACCCCCACCCCCGTTCACCTTCTTACCCACCTGTTCAACACCCCCACCACCAGCTTCATTTACTGATTGAGAAAACTACTGCAAAGTAGGAAGTGGCAATATTACTGACTGGATTTCTTCACGTCAGGTACCCACACAAGGGACTTGATTAATGACTAAATTCTGTCCTGCAGATAATGCTAGAACGTAAAATGCTTTCCATGTAAAGATTTACATATGGAAGCCATAGATAACTAACTAAAAACATAAAGCAAAAACTCCTTTACTCCAACTTCAAAGCCCAAAATTAAACAAACAAAATCCTATGAAACTCTGAATACTCCAGCTCAATTAAGATGATGAGGGAGGGGCGCCTGGGTGGCTCAGATGGTTAAGCGTCTGCCTTCAGCTCAGGTCATGATCCCAGGGTCCTGGGATCGAGTCCCGCATCGGGCTCTCTGCTCCTTGGGAGCCTGCTTCTCCCTCTGCCTCTCTCTCTCTCTGTCTCTCATGAATAAATAAATAAAAATCTTTAAAAAAAAAAAAAAGATGATGAGGGAGGAAAACAAACAAACAACAACAACAAGCACAACACTTGAATTCCTTTGGAAAAGAGCAAAAAAGGGATGGAACTTTCAACCCAAACAAAGACACATCCGACAGGGAAAGGCATGTCCTGCCAAGGCTTAGAAGAGGGACAGTCTTCTGCTTCCCCCACATCAAGGCTGAAACAATACACAATGTCACTCAATTTTTCTGCCAGGCCTTGGTTTGAAAATGCTACAGTGGAGCTGATTTGAGCTGGGTGGGGGATGGGGTGGACTAGGCCTTCCGTGTCCTGTGGATTCCCTCCTGCTCTCCCAGTTGCAGTGCTTCTCCAGCTTCTGTGCTAAAAATGCACAGTCCTGAGTCTCTTCCCTGAAGACTACAGTCCAGGAGATCTAGAATGGGACCAAGTAATCCACATTTTTTTTTAAAGATTTTACTTATTTATTTATTTGAGAGAGAGAATGAGAGAGAGAGAGAGAGCACATGAGAGGGGGGAGAGTCAGAGGGAGAAGCAGACTCCCCGCTGAGCAGGGAGCCCGATGCGGGACTCGATCCCGGGACTCCAGGATCATGACCTGAGCCGAAGGCAGTCGCTTAACCAACTGAGCCACCCAGGCGCCCCAATCCACATTTTTAAATTTATTTTATTTTTTATTTTTATTTATTTATTTATTTATCTTAAGATTTTATTTATTTGAGAGAGAGCGAGCGAGAGAGAACAGGAGCAGGATGAAGGGCAGAGGGAGAAGCAGACTCCCTGCTGAGCAGGGAGCCTGATATGGGGCTGAATCCTGGCACTCCAGGATCATGACCTGAGCTGAAGACAGACGCTTAACTGAGCCACCCAGGCGCCCCTGTTTTTATTATTTTTAAAAATGATTTATTTATTTATTTGAGAGAAAGAGAGAGAAAAAGCACAAATGGGGGGGGCAGAGAGAGAAGGAGAGGAGAGAATCTCAAGCAGATTCCCTGCTGAATGCAGAGCCCAATGCAGCGCTTGATCTCATGACCCTGAGATCATGACCTGAGCCAAGATCAAGAGTCAGATGCTTAAATGACTGAGCCACCCAGTCGCCCCAAGAATCCACATTTTAAATAAGCACCATAGCTATGATCTTTATCAAAACTCTTTATAGATGGTGAGATTAATTAACACAATAGAGAAACTGAGATGAGACAAAGAGGGTCATGCACGTATGGCAAAGTGAAGGGATTTAAACTTCTGATTTTTTCTTTTGTATTAAGGTCTAACATTTACAGTACAGTGCATACGGTCTTTAATACTAAGTGTATAGTTCAATGAATTTTTAATATGTAGACAACTAGATAACTATCACCCAAATCAGGATATAAGGCACTTTCAACATGTCAGCAGGCTCCCTCATTACCCCTTGCAGTCAATACCTCTCCCTAAAGGTCACCCTTCTTCTGACATCTGACACCATAGATTTGCTTGTTTTTGAACTTCATGTAAATAGAACTTAGTATACTTACATTATGAACTTTTTTGTCTGGCCCCTTTTGCTCAACCTTGTGTGTGTAAGAATCAGCTGTGTTGTGGAATGTTGAAGAATTTATTTTAATTTCTGTGTGGTACCTCATTGTATAAAAATGTCTTGATTTACCCTTCTTGTATTGATGGACAGTAATCATTTCAAAATCGTTTGGCACATTTTTATACGAATTTTAGGATCAGTTCGTCCATTTCTGCGAAAAAGGCTTTAATTTTCAGGTTGTTTGTTGCTAGAGTATAGAAATTCAACTGATTTTCCTATACCGATCTTGTATCCTGCTACTTGAATTTAACTTGTTTATCAGCTTTAATAGTTTTCTGGTGGATTCTTCAGAGTTTTCTACATACAAGATCATGTCATCTGCAGATAGAAGTGTAACAGCACTCCAGTGGGTCCTAAGGATTAACTTGCTTCAGGCTAATGCACTCCTTACATGCTGACCTAAGTCCCTAGATCCGTAGCAGACAGACCATGGGCCTTGAGGAGTGAAGGACCCCATGTTCCTGTCTGAAGCTGCCTTGGCTTTTCTAGCAAAATGTTTTTCTTTTTTAGGTCACACAAATGATTTGACTAACCTCCCTTTGTGTATCTGTAGAACTTGCCCTCCTTTGCGGAAAGAACAAAGTACTCCTGCACATCACAGAACAGGAACTGCACCTCCTGGCACATCCCCCCAAGCACTGAGATAATGTCTGTTGCTGGCACCATGCACTCCGCATGTGATCAAGACATGTTGCAGGCCACTGCACTCCCTTTGCTGATTAACTACCCTAAACCCCTTTAAAAACCCCTGGGCCGGGCAGAAAGCTTGGAGTTGGTTTTGGGACAAGAGTCTGCCTACTCCCCAGGTGGCTGGACTCCTGAATGAAGCTCAAATTCCTTTCCAATCAAAACCTGTCTCTTGAATATTGGTCTTTTGAGTGATGGGCCAACTTTGAGGTTCAGGAACAGAAGTACTTTCACTTCCTCTTTTCCCATCTTGATTCTTTTTTTGTTTGTTTTTGCCTAATTGCTTGGCCTGAACCTCCAGGACAATGCTAAATAGAAGTGATGAGAACAGACATCTCTGTCTTGTTTCTGATCTTAGGGAAAAAGTTTTCAGTATTTTACCAGTAAGTATGATTTTAGCTATGGGTTTCTCATGGATGATCTTTATCAGGCTGAGGAAGTTTCCTTCCATCCTATTTTGTTGAGTGTTTTCATTATGAAAAGGTGTTGGATTTTGTCAAATATCTTTTCTCTATTTAGATGATCCCGTGGCTTTCCTTTATTCTATTAATATGATGTATTACATCAATTCTTTCACATGTTGAACCAACCTTGCATTCTTGGGGATAAGTCTCACTTGGTTATGGTGTATAATCCTTTTCATATGATGTGAGATTTAGTTTTCCAGTATTTGCAGAGGATTTTTGCACCTATGTTCATAAGCGATACTGGTCTGTGGTTTTCTTTTTTTGTGATGTCTGTCTTTATTATCACATTATACTGAATTCATAGAATGAGTTAGAAAGTACTCCTGTTTTTTTGGTAGACTTTGAGAAGAATTTGTTCTCTTTGTTTCCCTTTCTTCCTTCCTCCTTCCCTCCCTCCCTCCCTCTCTCTCTCTCTCTTCCTCTCCCTCTTCCTTCCTTCCTCTCTCCCTCCTTCCCTCTTTCTTTCTTTCTTCTTTCTTTCTTTCTTCCTTTCTTCCTTTCTTTCTTTCTGTAATCCCTATACCCAATGTGGGGCTTGAACTCACAACCCTGAGATAAAGAGTCGCACGCTCCACTGATTGAACCAGCCAGGCACCACTGTACTAATTCTTTAAATGTTTGGTAGAGAGCACCTGGGTGGCTCAGATGGTTAAGTGTCTGCCTTCGGCACAGGTCATGATCTCAGGGTCCTAGGATCGAGTCCTGCATCGGGCTCCCTGGTCCTTGGGAGCCTGCTTCTCTCTCTCTCTCTCTCTCTCATGAATAAATAAATAAAATCTGTAATAAATAAATAAATAAATAAATAAATGTTTGGTAGAATTTGGCAGTGAAGCTATTTGTACCTGGGCTTTTTTTTTTTTTTTTAAGATTTTATTTATTTATTTGACAGAGAAAGACACAGCGAGAGAGGGAACACAAGCAGGGGGAGTGGGAGAGGGAGAAGCAGGCTTCCTGCGGAGCAGGGAGCCCGATGTGGGGCTCGATCCCAGGACCTTGGGATCATGACCTGAGCCGAAGGCAGGCACTTAACGACTGAGCCACCCAGGCGCCCCTGTACCTGGGCTTTTTTTGATGGGTACTTTTTGTTTACTAATTCAATCTCTTTACTTATTGTCAGTCTATTCATATTATCTATTTTTTCTTTTCTTTTTTAAAAGATTTATTTATTTATGAGAGAGAGAGTGGGGAAAAGGGCAGAGGGAGAGAATTTTCAAGCAGACTCCCCACTGATTGCAGAGCCTGATGTGGGGCTTGATCCCATGACCCATGAGATCACAACCTGAGCTTAAACCAAGAGTCAGGCACTTAACTACCTGATCCACCCAAGCGCCCCCTATTTTTTTCTTCAATCAGTTTTGGGTATTTGTGTGTTTTTGGGAATTTGTCCTTTTCATGTAGATTATCTAATTTGTTGACATGCATTTGTTCATGGTATTCCCCTTATACTCTTTTTGATTTCTATAAGGTGGATAGTAATAACCCCCCCTTTACCTCTCATTTTAGTAATTTGGGTCTTCTCTTTTTGTCATGGTCAGTCTATCTAAAGGCTTTTCAATTTTGTTAGTCTTTTAAAAAAACCAATTTTTGGCTTTGTTGAAGTTCTCCATTATTTTTCTTTTCTCTATATCATTTGTTTCCACTCTAATATTTATTATTCACTTCATTTGTCATGCTTTGGATTTAGTATGCTCTTTTTTTTTCTAGTCTCTTTAAGTGGGGGATGGGGTTATTGATTTGAGATCTTTCTTCTTTGTTAATCTAACTGTTTACAAGTATAAATTTCCCTCTTGGCACTATTTTTGTTGCTTCCCCTAGTTTTGCTATGGTGTACTTTTGTTTTCATTCACTTCAAAGTACTTTTTAAGTTCTGTTGGGATTTCTTCTTGGACCCATTTGTTATTCAGGAGCATGTTATTTAATTTTCACATACTTGTAAATTTCCCAAATTTCTGTTATTAATTTCCAATTTCATTCCACTCTTACCAGAGAACATACCTTGCATGATTTTAATCTTCTAAAATTTGTTGCAATTTGTTTTATGGCCTACAACAAAGTCCATCCTGGAGAATATTTCATGCGTACTTAAAAAATGTGTATTCGTCATTGTGGCGGGGCGGACTGTTCTATGTATATCCATGAGTTGGTGAATAGTCTTCTTAAAATCTTCTATTTCCTTGCTGCCTTTCTTTCCTTTTTTTTTAAAGATTTTATTTATTTATTTATTTGAGAGAGAAAGGGAGAGAGAGTGCATGAGCAGAGGGAGGGGCAGCGGGAGAAGCAGACTCCCCCATTGAGTAGTGAGCCTGAGGTGGGGCTCAATCCCAGGACCCCGGGTTAATGACCTGAGGCGAAGGCAGACACTTAACAGACTGAGCCACCCAGGCAATCCCCTTGCTGCCTTTCTTTCTAGTTGCTCTATCCATTATTGAAATTTGCATATTCAAGTCCAACTATTATCACTGAATTGCGTATTTCTTCATTCAATTCTGTCAAGCTCTGCTTTATGTCTTTTGGGCTCATTTTTAGGTAAATGTACACATCTGTATAATTATTATATCTTCCTGATCCTTTTATCATTATAAAATATCCCTGTTTATCTCTACTAACTTTTGTATTGAAGTCTACTTTGGTATTAGTGGTCACTCCAGTTCTCCTTTACTGTTTGCATGGTATATCTTTTCCCATTATTTTACTTCCAACCGATTTATGGACAACAACCTTTTATATGCTTATTGGTCTTTTGAGTATCCTCTTTTGTGACTGTTTAAATCTTTGCCTATTTTTAATTTTAATTTCTGTCTTTTTCTTACTGATTTTTAGTTCTTTATATTTTCTAGATTCCTTTGTAGAACATATTACTGGAAATGCCTTTTCCTAGTCTGTAGATTCTCTTTTCACTCTTTTAAACAGCGCTAATGAGGAGTTAATGGAGTTTAATTTAGCACAGTTTTCTTTCATTTATTTTTATTTTCTGTCTTGCTTAAGTAACCTTTGCTGGGGTGCTTGGGTGGCTCAGTCAGTTAAGTGTCTGACTCTTGATTTCAGCTCAGGTTATGGTCTCAGGGTCCTGAGATTGAGCCCCGCATCAGGCTCCGAGCTAAGTGCAGAGTCTGCTTGTCCTTTTCCCGCCCCTTGCTTGCTCTTGCTCTTTCTAAAATAAATAAATGAAAAAAAATCTTCAAAAAAAAAAATCTTTGCTGACTTGAGAGGTGTTTTGTTTTTTCCCCCAGCATTATTGTGGCAATGGCTGACTAATACATTGGATACTGCCAACTTGTCCAAAGTAGTTGTACTAATTTCTATTCAAATTGACAGTATTTCGGGATTCCATTGCTTCATAATTCTCCTTGTCAGACTTTTTAAGTTTTAGGCTAACTGATGTAAAATGCATTCTGACTCTAGTTTGAATATGTATTTTCCTAATTACAATGAGATTGAGAGTATTTTCATATGTTTATTGGCTATTTTAATGTACTGTTCTCTTTATTAACTGTTCATTTCTTATATACTCATCTATATGTTTGAAAGATCTCAAAACAGGGGCGCCTGGGTGGCTCAGTTGTTAAGCGTCTGCCTTCGGCTCAGGTCATGATCCCGGGGTCCTGGGATCGAGCCCCGCATCGGGCTCCCTGCTCAGCAGGAAGCCTGCTTCTCCCTCTCCCACTCCCCCTGCTTGTGTTCCCTCTCTCGCTATGTCTCTCTCTGTCAAATAAATAAATTTAAAAGAAAAAAAAAATCTCAAAACAAGTTTAAAATAGCAAAGCAAGGTGCAGAACAATACAGGGAAAGACAGACACACACGTGTCTATGTGTGTTTGCATGTATGCAATACACGTGTATCTATATTTTAATATGCTTTGTATGTTTTTGAAAAATAAAAGGGCATGTACAGTGAACTACAAAAGCAAAAAGACAAAATTCATTATAATTTGTCAAATTATGAGGGAAGCTTTAAAAAAGTGAAAAAAGTAAAGTAAGAATAAAGCTACTGACCTGTGTGTGTGTTGTGGAGACAATGAAGGGAAGTTCAAATCTTGCTAGAATTTTGGTGAAAATGAGGAGGATCCAGGGAGTCACCCAGATGGCCAAGTGAGATCGATCTCAAGTGAATCTAAGTGAAGTCTTTGATCTCTTTCTGGTAGAGGATTTCAAAAGAAATGCCTTGGGCGTAAGTCAATCACCTAAAGCAGTAAAACTTCCCCTGGCTGCAAGCTAATATCACCTGAGGAACGTCTAAAATGAGGGCCACCTCAGACCAATGAAACCAAAGTGTGTGTGTGTGTGTGTGTGTAACACTCCCTTGCTAGGTGATTCTTATGGACCAAGAGTTTGAAATCCCGCAAAGTTGATGCTGATGTGCATAATATCAAACTATACTGTTTGGGAAAATAAGCTTTTATTTTGGGGTATGGTTATTATGATCAGTTTCTTTTTAACTTAAGTGTAATAAAATTAGGAGAAAAGGATTTATGATAAGTGACATCAATAGAGAAAAAATGAAATTATAGCTTTAAAAAGGCTTCTATCTCAATATATGTTGGGTTGTTTCTCTTTTTTAGATTTTTTTTTTTTATCTATTTATTTGACACAGAAAGAGAGAGAGAGCAAGCCAGCACAAGCAGGGGGAGCAGCACAGGGAAAAGCAGACTCCCCGCTGAGCAGGGAGTCTGATGCAGGGCTCAGGGCCGGAGCACAAAATTCCGGGATTATGACCCGAGCCCAAGGCAGATGCTTAACCAACTGAACCACCCAGGCGCCCCTCAATATATGTTTTTTTAAATGATTTTCATTCAATGGGCATTTATTGAGAATCTGTGACATGCAAATCCTTGCACTAAAACTGTGAGTTGTTTTTTTTTTTAATGCTAGGAAATGGCTTTTCTTTTTTTTTAAAGATTTTATTTATTTGAGAGAGAGAATGAGAGAGAGAGAGCATATGAGAGGGGGGAGGGTCAGAGGAAGAAGCAGACTCCCCGCGGAGCAGGGAGCCCGATGCGGGACTTGATTCTGGGACTCCAGGATCATGACCTGAGCCAAAGGCAGTCACTTAACCAACTGAAGCCACTCAGGCACCCTAGGAAATGGCTCTTATCCTCAAAGTTGTTACAGTCTGGTTAGGAGATAAATGACTAGTGATAGAACAAGGCAGAAAGAAAAGCCATACTTGGAAGAAACAGAGTGCCATGGAAACGTTAAGGAGGTAATTCTACCAAGTGGTAGGAATGCAGAGACTTTACAGAGAAACCAAGATTTGAACTCAGCCTCAAAGTATGAGCAGAATCTCAGTAGGTGGAGAAATGAGCCAGGAGGGTAGGTTCCCCATCTGGGGAAGAGCAGGAGCAAAACCTCAGCAATGAAAGAGTGCATATAATTCACACCTCATTTTCTCCTGGATCTACTGCAATGGGTCCTGACTGATCTCCAGCCTGTCCCCACCTCCATCCTCCTGCAGCCCCGGCCTCTTGCCATCCAAGAGGGCCACAGCTCTGGTATTTCCATAAAACATTGGGCAACTCATTAAAAAAATGTTCATTATTAGCCTATAGCTACATAATGTTCCCTAAATATTTATGCTTTTAAGATTTTTGTATTACCAAATCAATGTATGCTCTTTTATCAAATTCAAATAACAATGCAGGGTATAAAATAGGAAGTAAAAGTCCCCCTTACAATTCAGCCCTCAGAGGTAAGCACTGGATGAAGGTATCCATCCAGTTTCTCTCTTTGTCTCTCTCTCTCTGTTTCTTTCTCTCTCTCTACACACACACACACACACACGTATACACACAAACATATAACACACACATATAATGTTCTTTGTATGTTCATACCAGACTGTATATACGTATACACATATGTGTATCTGTCTGTGTACATATGTGTATATACACACCATATGTGTGTATGAGTATAGTAAACTAAGCAATGTATGTATATTTATATATGTACTTGATACATTTTTAGAGAATCTAATGTCTCTACATATAGTGTGTCTATCTATACATACACATATCTGTTTACATGTGAGGGGAAGTATGTGTTCCTCTCAAACTCTGGAACTTTTGCTGACTGCCCCTCACATACTGGTTACGAACAGGCACTTAGCACGTTGTCCCATGCCCTGCGTGGTCAGGTGGCTGCCTGCCTCCCATTTCTGGGATCTACAATTGGGGAGAAAAGGAATAGTGTTCCTCCTGAGTACATTCCTCAAAACTGGGGTCCATGGGGCGCCTGGGTGGCTCAGTTGTTAAGCGTCTGCCTTAGGCTCAGGTCATGAACCCAGGGTCCTGGAATCGAGCCCCGCATCGGGCTCCCTGCTCGGCAGGAAGCCTGCTTCTCCCTCTCCCACTCCCCCTGCTTGTGTTCCCTCTCCGCTGTCTCTCTCTGTCAAATAAACAAATAAAATCTTTAAAAAAAAACCGACCTGGGGTCCTCTCAGCAGTTGTCTTCAAGATCGCCATACTGGTGCAACTTGCTATGATGACAAAGAAAGACCTTAGGGGAAGCGGACTGAAAGCCAGGCCAGAATCAGGCGGAGATGAAGTGAAACGCCGGTGTTCCGTGCTCTCTCCCCCCAGCTCCTAAGAGACAAAGCCCTCCCTCTTTCAAACTGACTCCCCATGGGAGGACTTAAACTCGACACTGCTTCAGTCGCACTGCGAGCTTTGTAAACTGCTCCTAGTTCCGTGAACAAGCCCAGCTGCTTCGCTTCTCTGTGCTTTCACGGATTTTCCTTCCTCAAGCTGGGACGCCCTCACCTGCCACCGTGTGCGGGACAAACTCGAATCCTCTTTCAAAACTCAGCACATTGTGCAAGGTTGTTTCCTCCTATATGGAGGCCACAGTGGGATGTCCCCCACCCAGTGATTTAGAAATAAGGCTGCCACAGAATAAAACAAGCAAGTCATGTACGCTATGGTGTGGTTATCCCTCTGGAGGAGAAAAACAAGCAATCGTGTCTAAATATGTGACGGAAGAATTCTAAAGCTCTTCAATTTCAAAAAAAGGAGGAAGTGGTATTGGGAAATCTCAGGGAGAAAATATGGAGAAAAGCTATAATTTAATTGAAACACAACTAATTGTGATTGCCGGTTGCCTGGGTGGCTCAGTCGGTTAGTGTCTGCCTTTGGCTCAGGTCATGATCTCAGGGTATTGGGATCGAGGCCCGCATCGGGCTCCCTGCTCAGCGGGGAGTCCGCTTGTCCCTCTGCCCCTCCCCACTGCTTGTGATCTCTTTCTCTCAAATAAATAAAATCTTTAAAAAAAAACACGTTTCAATGTTCACAGTAAGACCACGCGAACAGATGGGGCCAGCAAGCTGTGGAGGGAGGGCGGTGGAGAGGCACACAGAGACACAGCTTAGCAGGTGGGTGTCAGTAATTTTCACTGCTGTGTATTTGTCTAGTATAAGAATCAATTACAATCTGTCTCCTATTGGTAGAAATTAAGATGGTTTCCAAGAGCTAGCCATTGTCAACTGCTCAGTGGATATTCTCATCCATGTGTCTGCCTTCATGAGTTTGTATTTTCTGGAGTATATGTTTAGGGATGGGATTACTGTGTTGTAAGGGGTGAGCCTGTTCGACTTTATACTTCATAAGGTTAGATTTTCTTCCACATGTTTGTGCAGTTTACGCTGCTGCCAGGAACGTACTAATATTCTGATTGTTGTACATTCTTGACCAACACTTGGTGTCGTTAGTCTTAAACGTTTGCTGAGTGGGGGCGCCTGGGTGGCTCAGTCATTAAGCGTCTGTCTTCGGCTCAGGTCATGGTCCTGGGGTCCTGGGATCAAGCCCCGCATTGGGCTCCCTGCTCCGCGGGAAACCTGCTTCTCCCTCTCCCATTCCCCCTGCTTGTGTTCCCTCTCTCGCTGTCTCTCTCTCTGTCAAATAAATAAATAAAATATTTAAAAAAAAAAAGTTTGCTGAGTGGATGCATTGGAAATGCGACCTCATTATTTTCTATGCATTTCTCCGATTACTACTGAAATTGCACATTTTTACATTTTTTATTATTATTTTTAAAGATTTATTTATTTATTTTAGAGAGGGAAAGAGAGAAAGAGAGAGAGAGCAGGGGGAGGGGTGGAGGGAGAAAGAGAGAGGCAGGAAATCTCAAGCAGACTCCCCACTGAGCAGAGAGACCTATGCAGAGCTCAGTCTCAGGACACTGAGATCACGACCTGAGCCAAAATCAAGTCTGATGCTTAACCAACTGAGCCACCAAGGCACACTGCATATCTTTTACATTTAAAAAAATATATTTATTTATTTGAGAGAGAGCAAGCACAAGTGCGGGGAAGGGCAGAGGGCCAAGTAGACTCCTGGCTGAGCATGGGACCCGACTGGGGGCCGATTCCCAGGACCCTGAGATCAGGACCTGAGCCAAAGTCAGACACTTAACTGACTGAGCCACCCAGGTGCCCCATCTTTTATATTTTAAGAGCAAAGTTGGGTCTCCTCTTCTGTTCCTATCCTTTGCGCAGTTTTCTGTTGTGATTTTTTTTTTTCCTGTTGTGATTTTTATTGTATTTATTGTTTTGCAGGAATTCCATGTTTGTGTGTACATATACACACTTTGGATATATTCTCCTGGTCCATGGCTTTTCACTTAAAAAAAATTTCTGTGCCTCAATTTCCTCACGTGTAAAATGAAGAGACTATTATTAAACAAGTTAATATATATAACATACTTAGAACAGTGCACCTGTGTGGCTCAGTCAGTTAAGCATCTGACTCTTGATCTCAGGTCAGGTTTTGATCTCAGGGTTGTGAGTTCAAGCCCTGCACTGGGCTCCATGCCTACTTTTTAAAAAAAAGAAAAGAAAAAAGAACAGTGCCTAGCATATAGAAAGCACTGTGTAACTATTTATCATGATTATTATTAGTGACTTCGGATACAAAGATTTAGTTATTTTTATCTCTTAATGAGTGGAAATTTTTTGTTAAAATGCCTAAATTTATTAATCTTTTTCTCCACAGCTTGTGCTTTTTGTGTCTAACACCAGCTTTTTATTCTTGTTCCATGCTTTGCCAATTCTATGAGTGTTTTTACAGTTGAAAAGTTTTCCATCAAGCAGTCTGGAACCCATTATAATTGGGAGAATAAGGAGAACACTTAAATCTTTGCTTCTGTGTTTTTGTTTTTTTGCAAAGAACACATGACTTATTAAAGACAACTTGCCATCAAACAACATCGATTCAAGGAATAAAAGTGATGAAAAAACAAAAGCAGACTCACATTCTGACCCTGGAGTGAGACCTGCTGAATTCATATAGCCCAGTCTGTAAGTGTCCAAAGTCCTGGAGACAGCTTTCCGAACAGGAAGCCTCAGGCACTCTGGATCTTAGGGCCCCTCCCTTGAGAGTCTGGGGAGGAGAAATCACCAAGGGCTGGTCCTTTTCTCAAGCAGTACCCGCCTGGGGAGCTCAGCTGAACCTGGACATGATCCCTGTGCTCTTGACGCTTATCTCAACATCAAGGAAAGGGCACTGGACCCAAGCCTGCAACCAAGGCAAATTAGACTCAGTGATTCAAGTAGTATGGCCCCAGGAGAGAAGGCGGGGAACAAGCAAGAGGGAATGCACCAAGTGTCCTGAGCAGGGTCTGCTGGGTCTCAAGCTGGTGGCCCAAACCTCAGGCTGGAAAGAGGCAAAATTGGGTCTGAACCACCAGTTGACAAGTTCTGGGAAGGGCTGGGCCAGGCTGGTGGGAAACTGTGTTTCTGAGGCTGCTGTGCTGGGTCTTAGAGTCTTGCAAGGATACCAGCCTTCTTGTCTCCCTCACACTCAGTTCTAGTACAGAGCCCAGAGTGCGCCCA
The DNA here is from genome assembly GCF_054177405.1 of Leptonychotes weddellii. NCBI lineage: Eukaryota > Metazoa > Chordata > Mammalia > Carnivora > Phocidae > Leptonychotes > Leptonychotes weddellii. The sequence continues at coordinate 90,506,137 of NC_138375.1, read as the reverse complement.
GCCAGGACCTGTTGGAAAATCAGGAAGGTCCCAGAGGCAGGGGGAGAGGATGCTGACTCTGACCTTGGAAGGTCAGGAAGACTATGTCTCCAACTGCTTTTTACCTTCCCAGCCCCAACCTTCATCCCCAAACCTAGCATTTACAAGTCTGCAATAAATAACCAGGAGTCTGAATAAATAGTAAAAAATCTAAATAGTGCATGTTGGGGGAGGAGGATCGTTCCCTCTGCATTTCAAAGGATGATGGCTGCTTTTCTGGACATTATCATGAAGTTCAAAAATATGCTTTAGTCCACTTAATTGACTCTATAAAACAAGACGTTTAATCATGATGTCATACTGAGCATATATCGGTGCTCTTATATGGCATTTGAATTTAAAATCTTTTTTTTTAAAGATTTTATTTATTCATTTGAGACAGAGAGATACAGGGAGAGAGAGAGCATGAGCAGGGGAGAGGCAGAGGGCGAGGGAGAAGCAGGCTCCCCACTGAGCCAGGAGCCAGGAGGCAGGAGGCAGGAGGCAGGAGCCAGGAGCCAGGAGCCAGACATGGGGTTCAATCCCAGGACCCTGGGATCATGACCTGAGCCGAAGGCAGATGCTTAACAATCTGAGCCACCCAGGCACCCTTAAATTTAAAATCTTTATTTTTTGTGACTTTTCCCCCATTTTCTTTCCTATGGTTGCTTTTTTTTTTCAAATGCTGATATTTTTTATATATGCCAGAATTCTTCTTTTGCTCTCATAAAACTTACTAGATCCAAACAAGTCTACGAGTGTTTTACCAAAGACCATAGCTGTTCAGTGAAGTGAGTTGATTTGCTGTCCTGTGAAATCAAACCTTACCCATCACATGAACTAAGTATTGTAGTCATTTTGCAATGTCATTCTCAGTGATTAAAATCACTTCCAGGCCCCTTTGTGGTCGATTATTTCCTTCTGCTCTGTTGAAGACATTATAATACTTCTGGGGAAAGTTTCATGGTGACAAAAGCAGAAGCAGTTACTATTCAGTGGGGATGCTGACTAACAGAGCAGCACTGTCCCAACCCGGGGAGATCAAGATGGGCTACAAGCCACAGAACTCAACTTCATAGGACAACTCAGAGAGCTAAAGTGAATGGTGGGAAAGTTCCAAAGCTTCTTCCTGGAGAAAAGTCGGCTTTGCCTAGGTACCCGCAGGACTCTCTTCTATTTGGAATTCCTCAGAGAATATATATTGAGTTTGCTGCCATTCAATTTGTATCAGAAATCTAGCCCAAAGAATTGATACTCAGGGGAGATCACCTATAGTTTTCCAAGTTTCTTTGGTCATGAAATCCTTACTCTAAGACAACATTATTCAGAAGCTACTCTGGTTGAAGTGGGAGGGAGACATTCAGAACTTTAGTTTCTTGAAGGAACTGATGTACTTATTTCTTTCCAACAGTGAAAGCCATGTATCAGAATGTGTGTCCCCTATTTCTCTGGCTGTGAAGCTCAATGCCCAGTTTAAATTTCAATCATAGCCTGTTAGTTAATGTTTATCATTAACACAGATACATTCTATTTTCCCCTTGGTCTTGATTTTCTATTCCTATTTTCCTAATTTACTACTTATGTCCCAAGGGCCTGTCTCCAGCCCACATCATTCTACAGAGACTCAAAACCAACGATCTTCTCAACATCTCAATTTGGATTTCCGCAAGAATCTCAAACTCAAAGTTTAAAACTGCACTTAATTTCCCACCAAAAAAAGAAAGAAAGAAAGAAAGTAAACAAAGTTCATTCTCTTTGTTTTTCCCAACCCCAAAGAATGCTAATCTCATCCATTCAATAGCCCGAGTCAGAAATCTTAGTCATGGGGCGCCTGGGTGGCTCAGTCATTAAGTGTCTGCTTTCGGCTCAGGTCATGATCCCAGGGTCCTGGGATCGAGTTCCGCATCGAGCCCCACAACGGGCTCCCTGCTCGGCGGGAGGCCTGCTTCTCCCTCTCCCACTCCCCCTGCTCATGTTCCCTCTCTCGTTATGTCTCTCTGTCAAATAAGTAAATAAATAAAATCTTAAAAAAAAAAAAGAAATCTTAGTCATCCTCGATTCTTCTCTTTTTCTCATTCCTCTGTATCTGTCAAGATTTGCTAGGTCATATTGCAGTACAGTGTATACCTCCCACCTCTCGGTGGCTTAACACAACGAAAGTTTCTTTTTCACTCTGACTACTGAATCAGAGCTGGGGCTCTGCTCCCCTTCGTCACACTGACTCTGGGTCCCAGGCTGATAACATAGTCACCACCTGGAACAGTTTTGGCCAACACAACAGAGGAAAAAGAGCTCTGAGGGGTTTCATTCTGGCAATATGATGCTCAGCTCAGAAGCAACACACGTCACCTCTGCTAGAGCTGATAACTTGGCTTCCTCACCCCACCACAGGAGGCCGGGAAGCAAAACCCTACAGAGTGCCCAGAAGACAGAGAGTAGAAAAATTCATAAGCAGCTTTAATGACTACCACACTGTCTTAGGATGAACTCCCCAGAAGCAGACCTTGGGATGAGGATTCATGTGAAAATGATCAATCAGAACGTGCTGCCAAGAAAACCCAGTATGGGAGTGGGAAAGAGAGACAGGGAAGAGAAGGAAGTGAAGCAAGTATTTGACATCAAACAAAATCCCATGAAGGGCAATTTAGGCTCAACTCCATGAGGATTCTGGAGACAGCCCTACCTCACAGAGGTCCGGACCAGGAGCGAGGAATCTGGAATAGTTATACTTCTTTCTGCATCAGTAGTCATTTGCTAGGGCTCTCCTCAGGGAGCTGTAAATCCTGGGTAGTTCTGGCTCTCCTTGCCCATGTTGGCTATTGGAACCTGAAAATGGCAAAGGGATCTGGAAGCATACAGGCGAAGCACTGACATCCTCTGATCCCTTCCCCCGCCACCAAGCCAATCAATCACTGCCTCCTACTGGTTCTATCTCCCAAGTATTTCCTAAATTTTCTCATTTCTCTCGACCCCTGGTTGCCCACTCCCTCAGTTACCCCTCTAGCCTGTCATCCGTGATCTTCTGCAGTACAGCAGTCGGTATACTGACCTGCAGTCTTGACATCTCTAATCTACTCTTCCGACTATAGCCAGATTGTTCTTTCTGATTCATGTGGCCTTTCCCTGGTGACATCTCAAACTTGTCATGCCTGCTGTCTCATCAAGATATAATCCCCATTTCGCGGATGAAAAGAAACTGAGCTTCAGAGAAGCTAAGTAATTTACCAATAGTCATTCAGTTAGTAACTGGTAAAGCCAGAATATGAATCTAGCATACATTAATTCTAAAACCTTACCCACTGTATTTCACTGCTTCTGGATCCTAATTAATCTGTCCACGATACTCTGATTACAACTCAATTCTACAAACTTCAAACTCAATTGGTTTCAAGCCAAATGTATCATATTCTTTACCTCCCTTACCAAATGTCCTGCTCTTGAGTTCCCAATGTCAGAAATGGTCCTGCTCTCTTTTGGTGTCACCCTTGACTCTTTTTTCTCTTTCCTTTCTTGTTTCTAGTTATTTCCATGGTGATTGTACTTCTGACTTCTAAATGCCCATCACTGCAGGTAGGCTGGCTTTATGTGCCCCACGCTGCAGTGTACAGAGTGCCCGACAAGTACCCATACGTGGGAGGTCCTGGAGCCAGCCCAACAAGGGCTCATCAGTAGTGGATAGCATTCCAACTATAGTCTATGCCAAGAAATGAAATCAGAGTTCAGGGAAAGAAGCCAAAGTTGGCCAGTCAGTTTGCCAAGCTGGAAGTTCTTGGATACCGTTATGAACAAAGGGAAAGAAGCCAATTGAGAGGGAGAGACTGACTGATGACCAAAACGAAAGAAACAGTAATGGATGCAACAGGGTCTTGGGAGAGGCAATGAAAGGCCTTGTCATATGGCTCTTTGGGAGACCACTGACTCTGATGACTGGGGTCTTGAGGAGAAGGAGGTCTATGCCTGGCATATATTAGGTGCTCAGTATAGTATTAAAAGATCTTAAGGAAAAATCTCTGTCCCTTATTCCCTGGAGGTACCTAATTTGAACTAATTTAGTTTTTTTTTTCTTTAACCTAGCATTTATCCTCATGTTTCTTTTTTTTTTTTAAACTTTTTTTTTTTTTTTTAAAGATTTTATTTATTTATTTGAGAGAGAGAATGAGATAGAGAGAGCATGAGAGGGGGGAGGGTCAGAGGGAGAAGCAGACTCCCCGCTGAGCAGGGAGCCCGATGCGGGACTCGATCCCGGGACTCCAGGACCATGACCTGAGCCGAAGGCAGTCGCTCAACCAACTGAGCCACCCAGGCGCCCCCTCATGTTTCTAAGTAATATATTTATACTGCTATTTCTTGATTTATCAATTTGATATCAGTTAACTTCCTCTTAGGTAGATGATGAATTGATCTATTATATTCCTACTTCCCTTCTCCTCCAGGATACGAAATTCTAGATAAATCAATGGTCAATGTACTGGGGCACCTGCTTGGCTCAGTTAAAAGAGCATGAGATTTTTGGTCTTGAGGTTGTGAGTTTGAACCTCACATTCAGTGTAGAGATTACTAAAAAAAGTAAATTAAAAAAAAAAGTCAATATATATATATATATTTTAAGATTTTATTTATTCATTTGACAGAGATAGACACAGCGAGAGAGGGAACACAAGCAGGGGGAGTGGGAGAGGGAGAAGCAGGCTTCCCGCAGAGCAGGGAGCCCGATGCGGGACTCAATCCCAGGATCCCGGGATCATGACCTGAGCTGAAGGCAGACACTTAACGACTGAGCCACCCAGGCGCCCCAACAGTCAATATATTATTATGGCTATGTAAATATGCTTTAATGATGATCCAATAAATTACATGTTGTATCTTCACAAATTTTTATTTTTCCTGGAATTAATAATTTTTAAAATTCTGTTTTCTACATACCTATCTTTAATGTTTTCCCAAGTGGTCCATCTGTTCTTCAAATAACTCTCAGTAAGACTTTTTTTCTTCCCTACAGTGCACAAGTATATTAGATAATCTATTTCCCTTTTCTTTTTTTTTGAACCCCCCCCCCCCCATTGCACTCCACCCCACGACTGCAGTCTGTATGGGTTGCTTGGTCGAAAGCCCTACTGCACAGCTATCATCCTGAGAATTTCCTTCTCTATCAAACTATTTCTCTTCTGCTGTGTTTCCTTTTCCTGGATCCAATGATACTCTTTTCCCTGGTTTGCTCTCCATATTTGCTGAAGCACAGCTTCTGGCAGGCTTTAAGAAAGGAGAATGTCTTACTTTACCCCTATACTTAATTCATGGCTTGGCAGGGTAATTTAAAAAAGCATTACCCCATTATCTCCAACTATTTTGAGTACTGACTATATGCCAGGTGGCTTATGAACAACAGAAAATGGTTTTTCAGAGTTCTGGAGGCTAGAAATCAGATAGCAGGGTGCCAGCATGGTGGGGGTCTGGTGGGGACCCTCTTCCAGGTTGCAGACTGATGCCTTCTACTCATTCGTATCTTCACACGGCAAAGAAATGGCAAGAGAGCTCTCTGGGCTTCCACTAATCCCATTCATGAGAGCTCCATGCTCATGACCTAATTACCTCCTAATATCATCACATTGGGGGTTAGGATTTAACATATGAATATTGGGGGTGACAAAAATATTCAGTCCACAGCAGGCTTGTCCAACATGGCTGTTTACTTCATCAAACCCAAGGAAAATCTCTCATTCCATTCTGCTATAACAGAGTCTTTTATAGCATAACATAATCATAGGAGTGACACCCCATCATCTTTTCCATATACTACAACCTAATCAAAGGACTGACATAACACCACCTTTGCTATATTCTATCTGTTAAAAGCAAGTCACGGGTCTTGCCCACACCCAAGGGGTGGGGATTAAACTAAAGAATGTACACCAGGAAATTGGAAAATATTGGGGCTCACTTTCAGGTCCGTCTGCCACAAGGAACAATCTGTATATGTTTGGTATTTAAAGTATTTGGAACAGGGGCACCTGGGTGGCTCAGTCATTAAGCGTCTGCCTTCGGCTCAGATCGTATTCCCAGGGTCCTGCGATTGAGCCCCTCATTGGGCTCCCTGCTCAGCGGGAAGTCTGCTTCTCTCTCTCCCACTCCCCCTGCTTGTGTTCCCTCTCTTGCTGTGTCTCTCTCTGTCAAATAAATACATAAAATCTTCTTTAAAAAAAAGTATTTGGAACATTAAGAAAATCTGGCAAATTAGAGCATCTAACCGATGAGCTTTGTGATTTCAATTTAAAATGAGTGAATAATTGACTTAGATTTGAAATTTTGAGTTAAGAGGTATAAGAGTTTTAGTAAGTTTGAAAATTATATTGGACTATTCAAAAATAACTTAACATCCACCATACTCACATGTTTCATTTATTATACCCATATGTTTAATTTATTACAAATATGAGAATTTTTGGTGCACCTGGGTGGCTCAGTCACTTAAGTGTCTGCCTTTGGCTCAGGTCATGATCTCAGGGTCCTGTGATGGAGCCCTGCATCGGGCTCCCTGCTCAGCGGGGAGTCTGCTTCTCCCTCTCCCTCTGCCTGCAGCTTCCCCTGCTTGTGCTCTCTCTCTCTCTGTCTCAAATAAATAAAATCTTTTTTTAAAAATTTATTTATTTATCTGAGAGAGAGAGAGAGTACGGATTCGAGTGGGGGGGGAGGGGCAGAGGGAGAGGCAGACTCCCCGCTGAGCAAGGAGCCCGATGCGGGGCTCGATCCCAGAACCCTGGGATCATGGCCTGAGCTGAAGGCAGACGCTTAACCGACTGAGCCACCCAGGCGTCCCTCAAATAAATAAAATCTTTTTTCTTTTTTTTCAAATAAATAAAATCTTTAAAAATTAATTAATTAATAAAAAACCCAAATATGATAATTGTTAAAGTACATGAAAGACTAGCAGCCAGTCTCTAAAGACAACCACAATCAGTTTGTGTCCTCCTTGTGTGTGCATTTTGCTCTTCATAACAAGGAGAGGAACTTATTTCTCCACCCTTTTAATCTGGGCTGCCTTGTAACTAACTCTGACCAAGAGAATGGGGGAGAAGGGACATTCTGGAACTTAAACCCAGGCCATAGAGGGACCAGGAGCTTCTACTCTGTGTCTTTTGGAATGCTCTTTCTTGGAACCCAGTGACCATGCTGTGAGGAAGCAAATCATGTATCTGATTGCAGAATATATAAAGAATTCTTAAAACTGAATAACAAGGAAACAAAAACCCCAATTTAAAAACAGGCAAATTTTCGAATAGATATTTCACCAAAGAAGATACAGAAATGGCCAATGAACACATAAAAAGATGCTCAACATTATCAGTTATTTGAGAAATGCAGATTAAAACCACAATGAGCTATCACTTCACACCTGCTAGAATGGCTCTAATCAAAAAGACAGACAATAATTACTGTTGGGGAAAATGTAGAGAAAATGGAACCTTTGTACATTGCTGAAGTGAATGTAAAATGATGTAACCACTTTGGAAAACAGTGTGGCAGTTTCTTAAGAGTTAAACATATGTGTATTAAGTATGTCTTTTTATTCTAATGTTGTTTGTTTTTTTAAGATTTTATTTACTTATTTCTCAGAGAATGAGAGAGAGAGAGAGAGAGAGGGAGAGAGAGCACAAGCAGGGGGAGCGGCAGGCAGAGGGAGAAGCAGACTCCCCACTGAGCAAGGAGCCTGATGCGGGGCTCAATCCCAGGACCCCCGGATCATGACCTGAGACGAAGGCTGAGCCGCTCAGGCGTCCCTATTCTAATGTTTTGACATCTGGAGCTTTACAGACTCAAGGATGACTGACCCTCTCAGGTCTAGCTAATTCCTAGAGATAGTAAACTTCAAGGTACCTGTCATATGCAAACCAACCAATTCAAAGCCAGTACCCCCAACTACTTCCTTTATGGAGCTCTCACTTATAAAAGCCATTATCTCCTTGCCCTAATCACCTCAAGGCCAAGTACCGGACAACTTGAGACAGTCCCAATGCCCCAAAGCTCCCTGAAATTATTCCAACTAGCCGATCCTAAACCTGTCGACCGTGCCTGACCTGTACCTTCCTGCAGATACCATAATAAATTCTTTTGCCCATGTATTCCCCTTTCTGCCTCTTGACCAACTTGGTGCTTCCTGGGTGGCCCTGCATGGCATGGAGTGAGCCCTCACTTTGGGAACTAAGAGTAACTGAATATCTTTTCAATGGAAATCACCTCTTGATCTGTTGGCCTCACCATATGTGAATAAAAATAAAACCAAGATTTTAAAATAATATGTTTACCATATGATCCAGCAATTCCATTTCTAGGTATTTCCCCAAGTGAAATGAAACTGTATTTCCATACAAATATTAGCACATGAATGTTCTTAGCAGTATTCATAATAGTCAAAGAGTGGAAATAATCCCCAAATCCATAAACTGATGAATAGATAAAATGTGTTATATCCATACAACGGAATACTTAGAAATAAAAAGTTTGAACTATTGGGGCCCCTGGGTGCCTCAGCTGTTAAGCGTCTGCCTTCGGCTCAGGTCATGGGTCCTGGGATCGAGCCCCGCATCGGGCTCCCTGCTCCGCGGGAAGCCCGCTTCTCCCTCTCCCACTCCCCCTGCTTGTGTTCCCTCTCTCGCTGGGTCTCTCTCTGTCAAATAAATAGATAAAATCTTTTTTAAAAAATTAAAAAATAAAGTTAAGCTAATTAAAAAAAAGTTTGAACTACTGAAAGATGCTAAAACATGACAAAACTAAAAATAATTGTACTAAGTGAAAGAAGCCAGGAATGAAAGAACACATATTGTTATAATTCCTATAAGAAGGTCCAGAAAGCCAAATTTATAAAGAAAAAAGTATATTTCTGACTGCCTGGGGCTGGGATGGGAACAGAGATCGACTGCAAATGGGCATGGAAGTTCTCTTTGGGTTCATGAAAATGTTCTAAAACTGGATTGTGGCAATGGATGCACACCTATGTAAATTTACTCACCACCATTGAATCGTATGCTAAAAACAAGTTAAGTTTACAGTATAGAAACATATTCCCCAAAAAAACTGTTTTTAAAAATAAGAAAGTCTTGGGGTGCCTGGGTGGCTCAGTCAGTTGAGCAACCAACTCTTGATTTTGGATCAGGTCATAATCTCAGGGTCCTGAGATGGAGCCCCACAGCGGGCAGCATGCTAAAGGAGAAGAGAGCTTGAGATTCTCTCTGCCTCTGCCCCTCCCCCTCCCCCTGCTATGGGCACACATGCGTGTGTGTTCTCTCTCTCTCTCCCTCGGGTGGGGAGGGGGAAGAAAGTCTGGAACAAGGAAGTTAGTGCTTCGCTGCTGCCTGTGGGATGCATATGATATTTCAGAAGAAATGTCCTGTGACTATTCAATTTTCCTACATCTACCAACACCATGTGAGATGGAAGTTCTCTGGGGTCCCCAAGAAGCAATCCTGAGTGGACTAAACAAAATCTGTGCAGACACAGTGGACTCCCCTCCGTGTGGGGCCATATCACATGAATGGTTTGTTGTATGTGTGTGTAGGGAGAATGTAGGGCGCTTCAACGGCAGACCACAATAATACACCCTTCCACTTCACAGACACTGATTCTATGGGAGTGGAATCTATGGTAACTCTTTACCTTGTAGATAACAGAAATGTAAAATGATTCTTGCCTATAGGCATGCAAATTCTGCCCTGTTCAACAGAGGCTCAATTGACTTCCCTCCCCCACCATGGAGGAAGCTCATTTTGCCTCCATTTGCACATTCACTGCACCATTCCTGCTTTATAAATGTGTCTGTTCTTTGACTTCTCTAGTTTTAACATCTGCCAGATTCCCTAATTCTGGGGGGAAAAAACCCCATAATCTTTCATGTGTACATTTTATTTCTGAATGAGAATCATGATTTTATCTTTTTGTGTAAGTTATCTTTAACATATTAGTTTTTTTTTAAGATTTTATTTAGAGAGCGAGCACCAGCAGGGGGAGGGGCAGAGGGAGAAGCAGACTCCCCGCTGAGCAGGGAGCCCAATACCCAGGACCCTGGGATTTGACCTGAGCCGAAGACAGATGCTTAGCCGACTGAGCCACCCAGGCGTCCTAATAGACTTTTTCTTTTAGAGCAGTTTCAGGTTCACAGCAAAACTGAGCAGCAAGTACAGTGTCCCCATATACCCCTGTCCTCACACATGCACAGCCTCCCCAACTATCAACATTAAACACCAGAGTGATTCATTTATTATATCAGGAACCTACAGTGACACCCCATTATCATCCAAAGTCTATATAACATGCTTTTCATCATCAATGAGTTTGTCATCTTTATAAAATCTCAAGATAACCTTCCAATGTATCATACTGTCTTGATAGAGTCCAGATAGGTCCCCTAAATGAGCAAACTCAGCCTGCTTTCAGAATTCTGGCTTCACACAGTTTCCTTCTGCCTAAGTGTACTACTACAAGTTATAATAGGATGGCAAATTCCAACCACAGAGAAGCCGGAGGAGAAGGTACCTCTTCCAAATCTCTATCATGCATGCACACATCCTCATGCTTTATTTCGTAAGGATTATACTGAATTACGCTGAACTGAATTTCACAATTCACCTACTTGCTTGTGCCAGGAGCCTGATGTATTCAACAAATAGTCATCAAATATCCACTCTAGGCAGGCACGCTACCAGACCTTGGAGAGATGACAAGCGCGGGCACCGTCCCTACTTCTGTGGAATTCATGATACTTAAATAATCACACAAATATCATACTGAAACATGCTATGAAAAAAACCCACGACTTAAAAATCCGGGCTCCTGATTTAGCTGGGCAGTGAGATGGGGTCAAGGGAAGCTTCTCTGAAGAAATGACATTTGGGCTGAAATCTGAAGTTGAATGGAAGTTAGCCAGAACATGTGTGTGTGCGTGTGTGTGTGTGTGTTCATGTGTGTAGGTGGGTGTGGCAGTTAAGCAGTTCCCACCAGGAGGCAGAATAGGCTAAGATTAAATTCTTTTTTTTTCAAGATTTTATTTATTTATTTGAGAGAGAGAGCACAAGCAGGGGGAGTGGTAGGTAGAGGGAGAGGGAGAAGCAGACTCCCCACCGAGCAAAGAGCCCGATGTGGGACTCGATCCCAGGACCCTGGGATTATGACCCAAGCCGAAGCAGATGCTTAACCGATTGAGCCACCCAGCACTCCTAAGATTAAATTCTTGAGGAGAGAAAGAGCATTCTAGGCGCTGTCAGGTCACCATGGTGGGAGTTCAGGCAGAGAGTGGAGGGTGAAGATATGAGGCTCGTGATCTAGAGAAGTTAGTCTTTGGAGAACATGTGAAGGAATTTTATTTATTTTAAGAGCAAAGGAAAGATGTTATAATATTTGTATCCTGGGTCACCTGGCTGGCTCAGTTGGTGGAGCAACTCTTGATCTCGGGGTTGTAAGTTTGAACTCCAAGTCAGGTGTAGAGATCACTTAAAAATAAAATCCTTTAAAACATATTTGTATCCTTTCTAAAATACTCTAAATTGTAAAAGATCATTTTACGGAATATGGTCAGGTGACACGTTGGATTTTGCAGCAGGCCAGGGTTGAAATGTTTGTTTGGATTAGAATTGTGGCAGCGGAGTTGAAAAGAAACGGAGGTATGAGCAGAGAGTCAGAGGTCCCTGGAAAAAGAAAGATGAGACAGAGCTTTCTTGACTGACAGAAGTCGTTGTAGGCCCCTGGCCATCTTGTGAGCTCTGCCTGATCTGCACTACTTGTCCAATTTACATTTCTTGCAGAACTTCTTAGGAGATGTTGAAACTGCACAAGGATAGATCTCAGGAGTTAATGATTTGAAGGGGACAAAAGAATGTAGGAACACAGGGCCACTATCAGGCCAGGAAATAGCCTAATCATATCAGGGACAATAAATCAGTGGTAAAACTCCCAGTGCTGGTTCAAAAGTAAAGATTAACCTGACACACATTCTTGAGTTATCTTTGGAGGATCCAAACTCCTATGAGCACTCAAATACCGGACCAGCTGGAGCCAGAGAATTGTAGATACTGACCCTGGTCTGCCCTCAGGACTTAGATGGACTAAGACCTGGACTCTGTCACCTTAGGTTGACTTTTGCCTCAATTACATGCTGAGCTCCCCATTTTGCAAGCCTCTTCATGAATACGTATGTACCCTCAGCTTAAAACTTCCCCAATTCTGTTGTTTTTGTTGTTTGAGGAGACACTGCTTTGGGAAATATCTTCGGTGTTCTTCTTGTTGCAAGTAAAACCCTTCCTTTTCCTATTCTTTGGCTTGGTTGTCTCTCTCTTTTTTTTTTTTTTTAGTTTATTTATTTTTAATTATTAACATATAATGTGTTATTTGTTTCGGGGTACAGGTCTGTGATTCATCAGTCTTACACAATATACAGTGCTCCCCACAACACGTACCTTCCCCAGTGTCCATCACCCAGCCACCCCATTCCTCCCGCTCCCCTTCACTCCAGCAACCCTCAGTTTGTTTCCTGAGATTAAGAGTCTCTTATGGTTTGTCTCCCTCTCTGGTTTCATCTTGTTTCATTTTTTCCTCTCTTCCCTTATGATCCTCTGTCTTGTTTCTCAAATTCCACATATCAATGTGATCATATGATACTTGTCTTTCTCTGATTGACTTATTTCGCTTAGCATAATACCCTCTAGTTCCATCCACGTCATTGCAAATGGCAAGATTTCATTTTTTGATGGCTGCATAATATTCCATTGTGTGTGTGTGTTGTGTGTGTGTGTGTGTATATATATATATATATATATACACACAATATC
>NC_138375.1:90472343-90492807 GCF_054177405.1 Leptonychotes weddellii | reverse complement strand
TTTTTTTTTTTTAAAGATTTTATTTATTTATTTGAGAGAGAGAGAATGAGAGACAGAGAGCATGAGAGGGAGGAGGGTCAGAGGGAGAAGCAGACTCCCCGCCGAGCAGGGAGCCCAATGCGGGACTCGATCCCGGGACTCCAGGATCATGACCTGAGCCGAAGGCAGTCGCTTAACCAACTGAGCCACCCAGGCGCCCCCATACAGATATGTTCTTATAAAACATTAATTTGGACTTTAAATTTTTTTTTTTTTAAAGATTTTATTTATTTATTCATGAGAGACAGAGAGAGAGAGGCAGAGGGAGAAGCAGGCTCCCAAGGAGCAGAGAGCCCAATGCGGGACTCGATCCCAGGACCCTGGGATCATGACCTGAGCCGAAGGCAGACACTTAACCATCTGAGCCACCCAGGCGCCCTGGACTTTAAATTTTTTAACTCACAGCCATAACGTATTATTGTGTTAAAATTTGCTTTTTTCGGGGTGCCTGGGTGGTTCAGTTGGTTAGGTGACTGCCTTTGGCTAGGGTCATGATCCCTGGGTTCTGAGATCGAGCCCTGCTTCGGGCTCCCTGCTCAATGGGGAGTCTGCTTCTCCCTGTCTGCCCCTCCCCCTGCTTGTGCTCTCTCTCCCTGTCAAATAAATAAAATCTTAAAAAAAATAAAATAAAATTTACTTTTTTCATTGTTTATTTTAGAAATATTTCTATGCTAGTAACTATATAGCTCAAACTCACTTGAATGAATATTCATCTTTATTTTGAGAAAAAGATCATTATTTTATTTATTTATTTATTTATTTTGAGAAAAAGATCATTATTTTAAACTGAAATATATTTGTTGCTATAGTTCAGTTTCAGATACATCCTTTTAGGGGCAGTATCAAGTTCCACCAAAGAGGATATGACAATTTTGATGAGGTCAGCCGTTTCCTCTCTAATGAGATTCTGAGATTATATCTTAGAAAAAGTGCAGTGCCTGGAGAGCAGATAGAGAATTAGAGAGCTGGGCGCCTCTGCTCATCTCCGCAGGGACTTTGGTCAACGCTCCCACCTTGCTTAGGCTCACCTTCATGAAGTTGGAAAGTCGGAGCCCAGGGGTTCAAGTAGTTCCTTAAATGAGAAGGTTGGATAAACCTCAAGCAGTATGGTTGCATCTCATAACAAAAGATATATTATTTGATGCATTTTCAGTGGAAACTAAAAGTAGGAGCTCCTCTCAGAAAATTCAGGTAGATTTTAGGGGTGTCTGGGTGGCTCAGTCGGTTAAATGTCTGACTCTTTTTTTTTTTTAAAGATTTTTTTTATTTATTTATTTGAGACAGAGAGAATGAGAGACAGAGAGCATGAGAGGGAGGAGGGTCAGAGGGAGAAGCAGACTCCCTGCCGAGCAGGGAGCCCGATGCGGGACTTGATCCCGGGACTCCAGGATCATGACCTGAGCCAAAGGCTGTCGCTTAACCAACTGAGCCACCCAGGCGCCCTAAATGTCTGACTCTTGATTTCGGCTCTGGTCATGATCTCAGGGTCCTGAGATTGAGCCCTGCCTCGAGCTCTGCCTTGGGCTCTGCACTTGGCTAAGTCGGCTTGTTCCTCTCCCTCTCCTCGCTTGCTTTCTCTCTCTCCTCTCTCAAATAAATAAATAAATTTTTAAGAAAATTTCAGGTAGATTTAAAAAATTCACACACACACAAAATAAAATATTCAAACAATATAAAAGTGTTCTCCTACCTCAGATCCCCAGTTCTCTATTTTCATTCTTCAGAGAAAATTGTTAGTAGTTACTGATGGATGGATTATTCCAGAAGTATTTTATTTGTATAAAAGAAGTGAATACAAACACACATCTGTCCCTCCTCACTAAAACACAAGTGGAAGCATACGGTAAACATACTTTTCAGCACCATGTGATTTAAAATATATCTATATTTTTTTAGGGGCGTCTGGCTGGCTCGGTAGAGCATGTGACTCTTGATCTTAGGGTTCTGAGTTCAAGCCCCACATTGGGCGAGGAGAGCCTACCTAAAAATATATAGTGTTGAAAAAAAGTTTTTTAATTTGATTGTAGTTGACACACAATATTACATCAGTTTCAGGTGTACAACACAGTAACTCATTCTGCTGTGCTCACTGCAGGTTTAGCTACTATCCGTCACCATACACCATTAGAGTACCATTGACTAAACTCCCCATGCTGTACCTTTTATTCCTGTGAGTTACTCATTCTTTTTTTTTTAAAGATTTTATTTATTTATTTGAGAGAGAGAATGAGATAGAGAGAGAGAGCATGAGAGGGGGTAGGGTCAGAGGGAGAAGACCCCCCGCTGAGCAGGGAGCCTGATGCGGGACTCGATCCCGGGACTCCAGGATCATGACCCGAGCCGAAGGCAGTCGCTTAACCAACTGAGCCACCCAGGCACCCTGACTTACTCATTCTATAAGTGGAAGCCAGTATCTCCCTCTCCCCTTTACCCATTTTTGCCCTTCGCTCTCTGGCAACCACCAGCTTGTTCTTTGTATTTTTATGTTTGATTCTGTTTTTTGTTCGCTCATTCATTTGTTTTGTTTTTTTAGATGCCACATGTAAGTGAAACCATATGGTATTTGTCTTTTTCTGTCTTTTTTTTTTTAAAAAAGGTTCTATTTATTTATTTGAGAGAGAGAGAGTACGAGCAGGGGAGAGGGGGAGGGGGAGAAGCAGACTCCCGGCTGAGCAGGGAACCTGGGATCACAACCTGAGCCAAAGGCACATGCTCAACGACTGAGCCACCCAGGCACCCCAAAGATTTATTTATTTATTTTAGAGAGAGAGAGAGAGAGAGAGCACGAGCTGGGGGAGGGGCAGAGGAAGAGAAGCAGACTCCCCCCACTGAGCGTGGGGCTTGATCCCGAGACCCTGAGATCATGACCTGAGCCAAAATTAAGAGTCAGTTGCTTATCAGACTGAGCCACCCAGGCACCCCATACGTACTCGTGATTTTGAGAGGTTTACATGGTGCTTCTTGTTTTCAAAAGCAGCCCCTTCTTAAAAATTAATCCTTCACGATATCTTTAAAGGAAGAGGTAAAAGCAACTATAGTGCTTTTATGAAGCTTCTCTGAAAGCTCATAAAAGCTTGATAATTCAGTGAAACTTAAACATTTTCAAGAGTTCAAGTATTTTCCTAGACTTCCCCGGGGCAGTCACTGGAACTGAGTTTTAAAAAAGACGAATACTTAACATAAGAATAAAAAAAAATAAAATAAAAAGACAAATACTGGGGCACCTGGGTGGCTCAGTTGGTTAAGCGACTGCCTTCGGCTCAGGTCATGATCCTGGAGTCCTGGGATCGAGTCCCGCATCTGGCTCCCTGCTCAGCAGGGAGTCTGCTTCTCCTCTGACCCTCACCCCCTCTCATGCTCTCTCTCTATCTCATTCTCTCTCAAATAAATAAATAAAACCTTAAAAAAAAAATAAAATAAAAAGACAAATATTGTCCCTGGAGAAAAGGGGTTAAATGGGACACACAGTGGTTATGGGGGTGGGGGAGGGGATCGAGAAAGTTGTGTTTGCTAGAACCAGGTAGTAAAAAAATGGGAAGTCAAAGTACAGTAATACAACTCCTATGAAAACTCTTAATGACAACATTAAAAAAACTGCTTTTCAGTTGTACAACATAAGGAATCAGCCTTAAACAATAAAATTATGCTGAATATTTAAAAAGTTCTCTTTTGGGGGCGCCTGGGTGGCTCAGTTGTTGAGCATCTGCCTTTGGCTCAGGTCATGATCCCAGGATCCTGGGATCGAGCCCCGCATCAGGCTCCCTGCGCAGCGGGAAGTCTGCTTCTCCCTTTCCTGCTCCCCTTGCTTGTGTTCCTGCTCTCGCTATCTCTCTGTGTCAGATAAATAAATAAAATCTTAAATAAATAAATAAATAAAAAGTTCTCTTTTGGTAGCCAATGAAAACGTATAGGATTGTAAGCATAGTTCATACAAATGGGTGATTTATTTACTTTTACAAATGATTATCTTTGTGCAAAGTTATTTTTTTCTATTTAAAATTGCTCACAAAGACTTTTTTTAAAAGATCTATTTATTTATTTTAGAGAGAGAGCATGTGCATGCACAAGCAGGGGTAGGGGCGGGAGAGGGAAAGGGGAAGCAGACTCCCCTCTGAGCACAGAGCTGAGCTGGACAAGGGGCTCAACCTCTTGACCCTGAGATCATGACCTGAGCCAAAACCAAGAGTCTGGCGCTCAACCGACGGAGCCACCCAGATGTCCCTTGTGCAAAGATTAAAAAAAAAGATTCCAGTGTAAAAGAACTTAGAGGATGCATATAGAGGTTATTATAAAAATTCTACAAGGAAGACTTGACATCCAGTGTGGGTGCTTGTTAAGATTGGACAAGAACGGGGACACCTGGATGGCTCATTCGGTTGGGCTTTAGACTCTTTGGTTTCATTCAGCTCCGGTCATATCTCGGGGTGGTGAGTTTGAGCACGGTGTCAGCTCCCTGCTTAGATTCTCCCCCTCCCCCTGCTCACGTGGCACTCTCTCTCCCTCAAATAAAATAAATAAATAAATAAATAAATAAATAAATAAATAAATAAATAAAATGTTATAAAGATTAGACAAGAATGTTCAAACATGTATACAGCAGGATGTCTAAAACATACACTCTTCAATTCTTTCAGAGTGAGCCAAAAGGAGGCATTCAGGAAGCAAACATTTTCTTCTGACTGAACATCATGTAAGAAAGTAATGACTAATAATATCAAAAGCACTCAAATCCAAGCACCATCAGGACCACTGCTAGAAAAATCCTTCTATCAAGAAATTCATTTTGGGGCGCCTCAGTCGTTTAGCGTCTGCCTTCCGCCCCGGTCGTGATCCCGGGGTCCTGAAATCGAGCTCCCTGCTCGGCGGGAAGCCTGCTTCTCCCTCTCCCACTCCCCCTGCTTGTGTTCCCTCTCTCGCTGACTCTCTCTCTCTCAAATAAATAAATAAAATCTTAAAAAAAAGAAAGAAAGAAAGAAAGAAAAAGAAAGAAATTCATTTTGATGATGTGGTAGCCACTCACTTGCTGCCACTGAGCACCCCTCTCCCCCCACCCCTTCTTACTGACCTCAAACAGCCAATGCACTGCACACTGCCTTTCTAGTCTGGTAATTACCAGAGTACCTGGGAGTACTCTGGGAAATTAGATTTTTCACCTCTAGATGGCGCAAGCTTCAAGTAAGTTCTCCTTTTCAAGGTTTACTATATGAGATGATTTGTAATTATCTTTAGGTGTACTTTTTCTGCATAACCATATAAAAGGTATTTCTGACCTTATTTATTACAGTTTGCTTAGCTTTTTTTTTTTTTTTTTAAAGTAGGCTCCACACCCAGCATGGAGCCCAACACAGGGCTTGAACTCATGACTCTGGGATTAAGACCAGACCTGAGCAGAGATCAAGAGATAGATGCTTAGATTACTGAGCCACCCAGGCGCCCCTTAGTTTATTTCTTAATACACTTATCTATGACCTATGGAAGTCAATAAATATGGAGGAGAAATTTTACTAAATGTTGCTAACAATCATTTTCTATCATATTCAATTGAATTACATTTCTTTTTTTTTAAAGATTTTATTTATTTATTAGAGAGAGAGAATGAGAGAGAGCACATGAGAGGGGGGAGGGTCAGAGGGAGAAGCAGACTCCCTGCAGAGCAGGGAGCCCGATGCGGGACTCAATCCCGGGACTCCAGGATCATGACCTGAGCCGAAGGCAGTCGCTTAACCAACTGAGCCACCCAGGTGCCCGAATTACATTTCTAACACAAAACAATTATATAAAATAGCCTAACAACATATATTCTGGAAAAATTTTTTTTTTTGCTAAAAGCAATTTGACATTAAAATCCAGCAGAACTCTCTTAGAACATAATTCAACAGAGACTTGCATCTGCTAAGGATCAAAATATTATCACGGGTTGGTGAACTTTTTCTGTCAAGGGCCAGACGGTAAATATTTTAAGCTCCGTTGTAGCACAAAAACAGGCACAGACGATATGTGAATAAATGGATGTGGCTGTGTTCTTAGCAAACCTTATTTACAGAAACATGACAGGCTGGTCTCTTCTGTAGTTTGCCCATTCCTTTATTTATGGTGAAAGCCTGACTTAATATGTTAAGTCATTACTTTTTAACCCCCACCCCAAAACTGGGTATCCCAGTCCATTACACATTACAGACATATTGGGTTTTGGCAATACATAATATAGTTCACATATAAATCCAGATTTCTATATTCTCTTGAGAAAATAATAAACTGAAGACCTGGACACATTGAGCTCAGATAATGAGCTGGGTTGAACACTGCGTTCCCTCCTTTCAGGGGTCAGGTGCTCTCCAGCTGCCACCGTTCCCACAGGCTGGTTTGCACATTTACCTGAGACCTTGCAGAACTGAAAAACCTGCATGAACTCTGTTTCCCATTGCTGTTCCTTAATGTCCTTTCACTGACTATCCATTCATCTCATATTTCGGCCTACATTTCTCTGCATTTCAACTCTCATTATTTCCTTTTAAATGCATCAAAAATACCTAATAATGTGATAGCAATGTTTCATTTTTTATGACACACTTTTGCCACAAATATGAAAACAAGAGCTCTTTTTGATAAACATCTTTATTTTGATTAACTCTCCCCATATGCATCATAAAAATGAAATAATAGGGGCACTTGGGTGGCTCAGTCGGTTGAGCATCTGCCTTCGGCTCAGGTCATGATCCCGGGGTCCTGGGATCGAACCTCGCATCGGGCTCCCTGCTCAGCGGGAAGCCTGCTTCTCCCTCTGCCTCTGCCCCTCTGCCCACTTGTGCGCTCTCTCTCTCTCTTTCAAATAAATAAATAAAATCTTTAAAAAAAAAGGAATGAAATAATATTACTATGTCTCATATACAAACCATGAAACATCTTCAAAAATTTTTATTTAAAAAAATCTTTGGGGCACCTGGGTGGCTCAGTTGTTAAGCCTCTGCCTTCGGCTCAGGTCATGATCCAGGGATCCTGGGATCGAGCCCCGCATCGGGCTCCCTGCTCAGTGGGGAGCCTGCTTCTCCCTCTCCCACTCCCCCTGCTTGTGTTCCCTCTCTCGCTGTGGCTCTGTCAAATAAAGAAATAAAATCTTTTAAAAAATCTTTAAATTTTTTTATTTAAAAAAGAATAATTCTTTTTTTTTTTTAAAGATTTTATTTATTTATTTAATTGACAGGGAGAGAGAGAGAGAGACAGCATGAGAGGGAACACAAGCAGGGGGAGTGGGAGAGGAGGAAGCAGGCTTCCGGCTGAGCAGAGAGCCCGATGTGGGGCTCGATCCCAGGACCCTGGGATCATGGCCTGAGCTGAAGGCAGTCGCTTAACCAACTGAGCCACCCAGGCTCCCCAAGAATAATTCTTAATAGTAATAAAAAGGTACATTTTTGGGGCGCCTGGGTGCCTCAGTCAGTAGAGTATCTGCCTTCGGCTCAGGTCATGATCCCAGGGTCCTGGGATCAAGCCCCATGTCAGGCTCCCTGCTCAGCGGGGAGCCTGTTTCTCCCCCTGCCTGCCACTCCCCCTATTTGCGTTTTCTCTCGCTCACTCTCTCTCTCTCAAATAAATAAAATCTTTTAAAATACAATTAAAAAATAAAAAAGGTACATCTTTATAGTAGTCTATGGTTTTGTTTTTGTTTTAAAGATTTTATTTATTTATTTGACAGAGAGAGACACAGAGAGAGAGGGAACACAGCAGGGCGGGTGGGAGAGGGAGAAGCAGGCTTCCCGTGGAGCAGGGAGCCCGGGATCATGACCTGAGCCGAAGGCAGACGCTTAACAACTGAGCCACCCAGGCGCCCCGTCTATGGTTTTTTTGTTTGATTTTGGTTTTATTTATTTATTTGAGAGACAGAGAGAGAAAGTGCCATGAGCAGGGGGAGACACAGAGGGAGAGGGAGAAGCAGACTCCCTGCAGGGAGCCTGACTCGGGGCTCAATCCCAGGACCCTGTGGTCATGACCTGAGTCGAAGGCAGATGCTTAATGGACTGAGCCACCCAGCAGGCGTCCCAGTAGTCTGGTTTTGTTTTGTTTTGTTTTGTTTTTATTTTAAAGCTTTTCTATACATTAATTCCCTTTAACATCCATGGATGTCTGGAAAAGTGGAATTGAAAAATAAATCTGAATTATTTATTAAACTATTCAGATTGTACTCTTATCCCATTCATAGATTTTGCTTTGTGTTTACCAAGACACGTCTGAATCAATCCGAAAAATGATTTCTAGATCAATGTCCTCAGGAAAAAGACTCCTGTGCTGTCCTCTTTTTGTATTTCTTTCCTCATTCCATACTGCAGAGGAAATAACAAATATTTTCCCCTCTCTGCTGCATTTTCCCCAAGCTTCTGTCAGTTTATACATAACTGTAAGGTTCCAGTGTGCCTGGCATCATTTGTTCTTCTCCTTCACTTTCCAAATAAGATACAGTTCAAAAAGTCCTTTGATTTTTAAACCCTTTGGTTTTGATATGACTGGATTATTATTGAACCTTTTGTCAGATGTGGCTATCTTCTTTGGAACCTGTGCTATTCACTTCCACTCTTGGAAAAAGTGGGTCAACTATTATTACATTTAAACCTCACCTTTGAGAAGGTAAGACACACACATGAAGACCATAAAGATATAAATACCTTGAGGAACCTTGTCTTCTCACCTGTCTCTGTCCACACAATTTCCCCTATGTAGCTACTTTTATTAGTTGCTTTTATTTATTTTATGACCTTCCAGTGTTTATTTGTGCAAATATATACATATTTTTAAAAAAGATTTATTATTTGAGAGAGAGAGCTGGTGGGGAGGGGAAGAGGGAGAGGGAGAGAGTCCTAAGCAGACTTCGCACTGAGCATGGAGCCTGATGCAGGGCTGGATCCCATGACAACCCCGAGATCGCAACCTGAGCCAAAACCAAGAGTCCAATGTCTAACTGCGCCACCCAGGTGCCCCCAAATATATACAGATTTTTATTATTCCTCTTCCTTACATAAAAACTTGCATACTACATCCTGGAGATATTTTCTTTCTTTTTTTTTTTTTTAAGATTTTATTTATTTATTTGACAGAGAGAGACACAGCGAGAGAGGGAACACAAGCAGGGGGAGTGGGAGATGGAGAAGCAGGCTTCCCGCCGAGCAGGGAGCCCGATGCGGGGCTCGATCCCAGGACCTTGGGATCATGACCCGAGCCAAAGGCAGATGCCTAACGACTGAGCCACCCAGGTGCCCCTGTTCATTTTTTGTAAATTAACAGTGTCCACCTTTTGACAAGGGTGAAGTTTTACATGGTATGATAAAATGCCTTGTGTTAGAAATTTAATTGATGCCCTTAGAGCCATCTGCCAATTTATACATTATCCAACTGAACTTGGCTATTTTAAAGTTTTCCAGTTGCTTAATTTTTCCCTCTCAGTTTCTGAAGTTGAATATATTGGGAGTATGTAACTTCCTGCAAGGGCAGTGTTTTCATTCAAGTGAGTGGCTCCCTGTTGGAAGACTTGTAGGAAACGTGGCAGATTGGAGGAATAGATATTTTTGGAAAGGGGTAGATCAAAAGTGGTCAAGAGTTTTCTGGTTGCAAGTTACAGAAACCCAATTGGAACTTGCTTGGTACAAGCAGAGTTCATGGACTTGTATGTGTAAACTGGAGGTCTGGGGAAAATGAGGCTCAGTGACCCTCGGAGCCAGAGACTTGGATGCAGCTGGGTTTCTCTTCTCTGCTTCTTTTCTTTGCATCAGCCTGATTCTGTCAGATCAGCTTCTTCCATATGAGTGGAAATCTAGCTGCCTGCAGTCCCCAGACTCTCATCTTTCATCCTTGATACCCAAGCAGGCCTATCTTACTTCTCTCAGTGCAATTGCAAAAATATCTAAGGAATGACTTGGATTGACCCAGATTTTATTACACGCTCAGCCTGGACCAGTGATCTGCTGGCAGGAGGTGGGGTGCTATTATGACTGACAGCTTGTAGCAGATGCAGTCAGTGCCCATATCCCTTCAAGCTCACCCTGGAAAGCCACTGGAAGACTAACGCTGTACTCACCTACAGCTCCCTCCATCTCTCTGCCTGATAGCATTCTCTCGTTCAGGAGCATGTTCACCTGGCATGTGAAGCAAACCACTAGTGCAGAATTAATGCACCTGGAGCATCCGCCAACAAATGACAGTTGGGCATTGGGAGATAAGTTAGGAGATAAACACCCCAGCTCCTCACCTCTTGGTGGGACAATTCTGAAGCATGTTCTACAGTTTCTCAGAGCATCCCCAGTGGGATTGATCCAAAGGGGTCACCCACTGATAATACACCCCTTTTTTTAAATAGGCTCCACACCTAGCATGGATCCCAATGTAGGGCTTGAACTCACGACCCCAAGACCAAGACCTGAGTTGAGATCAAGAGTCAGACACCTAACCCACAGAGCCACCCATGTGCCCCATGATAATGCACTCTTGATCGGCTTTCCCCCTGCCTGTCTCATCTCCCTACTCTTGCACAGCGCTATCTGAGATCACCTCCCAAATATACTACTACTACAAATCCATCTCAGTGTTTCTTTTTTTGGGGGGGGGGAACACAGACTAAGACACAGTCCCAAACTAGAACTACCAAAGTGAGAGTGGAGGGAAGAACATCTACCCAAAAGGAAAAGAGTACAATTCTTAGAAAAGAGGAGGGGTGCTATGCAGATAAATGACAGCCATCCAGGCTGGTGTAGGTTATTCTACTTATCAAATCAGTGCTGAATGGGACACTGCATCCCTTAGTTACAATATAAATAGCACACTGTCCAAAAAGTAGCATTGCTTCTCTCCTAGATGCAAGGTAGATTAAATCTTCAGGACACCAAAGTGTAGCTTATTAGTGCTAGAACATAGAATCACAGTGCTTGGGCTGAATGGGATCTTATAGGTTAACATTTCTCAAGCTTAGGTAGTTTGGGTACCCCCACAAAGAAACAAAACTTTCATTTCTTCCTTTACTCATACAATACTTCTGACACCAGGTATGCTGTTGAGTACATTCTCAGGCTGTTGTGTTTTAGAAAAGAGTTGATGGAAACTCGTTTCCATCAAACTGTCTGTGCCCAAGTAACCCTTGGAAGTCTTCTCATGCTAGCTTTAGAAGCCAGTGAGCCCAAAGAGCATTTCCCCAACATATTAGTGGCATATTTGATTAAATGTATTGGTGGTATATTTAAATAATATCAATTTTTATATTCTCATTTGTATGGTTATCTTCTATTCATGGTCAGCAATCCTGGTTTTTTGTTTCCTAAATCAATTAAAACTTAAGTTATGGTTCAGATGGTACAAAAATATGACAAAATTATTAAAGTTGTATGATATTTTGATAAAATAAGAAATATATATTTTGGTCTTCATCCCTGGCTCCTGGCCAGAGCTCCTAAAACCTTTGTAATTTCCTAAGGAATAATGGTGCTATCAGCATTTTTATTGTTTTTAAATTAAAATTCTAACTTATATACATATTTTTATCACAGTGAAAAAAAGATAACATGACCAATAAAAGACTTTCCAGCACAAAATGTATTAAGATCAAATTTTGTGGGAGAATGGAAATATGAGGTCAGACACAAAAGGAATGATGTAAAGTTTCTGATTGTCAAAGAGCTTGCTCATGTGTTTTATAAATGGGTAACAGTGAATGTCAAATTGCTCTGGTATTCAGATTCCATTGCCTACTTTAAAAATAGTAAAGGGGCCGTTTTATTTTAAAAACTCTATATATACCATCTGCTGGAAAAATACATCTTTTGTAATTATATAAACTTATGATATAAACTTTCATCTGTCAATTTAAAAATGTGTGAGAGGGACATTGTTTCATGAAATTCTTTTTGAGATTCTATAAGCAAAGTAATTTGAAAACCAATGCAGAAGAAACCTCAAGTATGTAAGAGTTTTCAGAATCTACTATTCATGAACCCTTGCTGAAAAAAAATCACTCAAATATGTATTCCAACCACCAGAGCAATGACTCAAAATCAAGAACTCAAGATTGGAAAAGTCAGGTAAGGAAAAAAAAAAAGGAACAAAGAAACCAATTCAACTCTTAAAATTGATGGTAGATAACTATATTAAAACTGTTTTTCAAGTTTAAAATTTTTCAAAAATGATCTCCAAATAAATGCAAACACCCAAGCAATTATTGAAAAGGATTTAGATGGTGAAAAGAAAATGTCATGAGCTAGACCCCAACACCTGACTTTTACTGCCCACCTGCTTACCGTCATGATCCTTGTCCCACATTTCCCCTTAACTTCCTCTTTCCTGCTTATGTCTGAACTTAGGCAAAGGGCAGTGGAGGTGAGGGGGCAGGGGGTATAGCATCCCCTGATGGAAACCAAAACTACCCCTCAAGCAGTAACAACTGTCAAGAGGAAAATCCCCAGAGGTCCAGAGCACCCAGACAAGTTTGAGCTCAACCCCAACTCCCACCTGCTCAGATGGACCATGGGATGCCCCATGGAGTGACTGACAGTTACCTTACCTATTATAACACTAAAATCTCCACCCAAGGAGGAGCACAAGCCTCATTTATGTAACATGCAATGTATGCATAGGCATGTTTCCTTAAGGTGCATGCATGACTTTATGCCTGCCTTTAAATGCAATGACAGAACTCCCCTTTCTGAATATTCATCCTAACCCTAAATAAAAGGAGCCCGTTCATCCTTGCTCGGGGGAGTCACAGCTTCAGAAGTTATTCCCTGTGATCTCCTGATTTGGTGCAAATAAAGTTTTCTCTCTGTGACAACTCCACTTCGTATAGTTTCTACCAGTGACTCACCAAGGAGCGAACTCACGTTAGTTTGGTTAAAAAATACTGTGGTCCTACAACCCCAGATTAAATCAACAGCTGGAGTAATAGAAAGTGAATGCTGGACAACTTCCCTAAATGCATTCATTTGCAGACAGAATAGATGATTCTTGAGGGCCAACTACGTGCCAAGCACTGTCACAGGGGCTCAGACTGTATCACTAAACAAAGTGGTCAAAGATCCAAGCAGAGTTTAAAATTCTCTGCTTGGAGATATAATGTAAGGTTGGGGGGTGGGGAGGGAAATAAAGAAAAATTGTTCAGTTTTTTGATGATCCTAATTAGGGATATAGAGTTTTAAGTTGGCATTTAGTATATGAACTTGACTTTCAACTTAAGAAATAATCAAAAAGATACACCAAGGAATTCAGAGAAAAGGAAACACTGAAAGAAAAAACTAACGTGAATACACAAATATTATTACTCTATGAAATGAAGGATACTTGAATGCGTGGAGAATATTCCTCACTGTCCATTTGTTTGAGGCATTTGCTCTCTAAACACAGACATTTGGTTTCGTGGTTTTTTTTTTAAGATTTTATTTATTTATTTGACAGAGAGAGACACAGCGAGAGAGGGAACACAAGCAGGGGGAGTGGGAGAGGGAGAAGCAGGCTTCCTGAAGAGCAGGGAGCCCGATGCGGGGCTCGATCCCAGGACCCTGGGATCATGACCTGAGCCAAAGGCAGACGCTTAACGACTGAGCCACCCAGGTGCCCCGAGACATTTAGGGTTTTGATGAAGGTTCCACCATGCAGGTACAATTGATTTAATCAGTCAATCATTGATTAACCACATTGGTATTTAACTCAATCCCCAGCCCCTCTCCCTTTCCTGGTGGTCAGAAGGTAGAGCTGAAAGCTCCAATCCTTTAATCATATGGTTGGTTCCTCTGGCAACCAGCCCCCGTCTGCCAAGAGTCGCGCATTAGCATAAACTCAGTTCCAAGCTTACTATGAATAACAAAAGATGCTCCTCTCACCCCTGCCACTCAGGAAGTTACAAGTGTTTTAGAAGTTCTGTGCCAGGAACTAGGGATGAAGACCAAATATAGATCTCTTATTATATTATAACATCCAAGTGTGTGTATGTGCTTGTGTGAAGAGGAGGAAAAGGAGGAAAGAAGGTGGGGGACAACACAGTTCCCCTGTTCTCTTTCTCCTACTCCCACTGAAGAGGTGGCAGGGGGCCCAGTGAAAAGCAGGGCCCTCTTCCCCTTCCCGCCCCCAGATCAGAACTCTGCACTAGTGAAGGGGTCAAGCGGGCCCAAGAGTCCCCTCTCTTAAGGATGT
This sequence comes from Leptonychotes weddellii, assembly GCF_054177405.1. Classification (NCBI taxonomy): domain Eukaryota; kingdom Metazoa; phylum Chordata; class Mammalia; order Carnivora; family Phocidae; genus Leptonychotes; species Leptonychotes weddellii. The sequence continues at coordinate 90,478,617 of NC_138375.1, read as the reverse complement.
ACACCACCCAGCTGGGGCCAGGAGGAGATTCAGGTCCTAGAAGGCATCCCTCCCCTCCAATAGTCTTCCTCTGGGACCAAAGTAACAAGCAAGTAAGGCTCTGGAACTTACTCTAACAATTAACAGTGGGGGTCTGGTGTTCTTGAAGGCCTGAAGTCTCTTTGAACTGCTGGATTCGAACAGAACTGAGAGTGGTTGCATCTTGTTTTTGTGAAGCCACGCCTGTGATCAGAGCTGCTCTGAGCAGCCCCAAACTCCAGGCCTGAAGATGAAACTATCTTCTCTGTGTGAACCAGGAACCACTAGCAAAAGCAGAAAGGCTCTGTTTTTCCCTTTTGTGAAGGGAAGAACTCGTCAAGTCATTGATGCACACTAGTTCTGATGCGATGCAGAGGAAATACAGGGAGTCATCAAATTCCCTTTTCCAGGAGTCTGTGAGGAAAGACAGACACTCATTCCCACTCACTGACATGGCTTGGCATGTAGGAAACATTACTCATGGAAATCACCACTCCGATTAGCAGTCAGGCTTGAAGGCTTTATAAACAAAATGTAACAGCATCTTCCTGAACCACAATAACGCACTTGCGTTACTATGCCTACAAATTTGTGAGGAACTGGATGAAACACAGTGTAGGTGCTGCTAGAGTGTATTCTATTTAAAAAAACAAAACTTGAATGGGTTTCAAAAAAGTAGACTTAAGATATCCAAGATTGATTGTTATTATTGGCTCCATAGAAATTGTCTTCCTCCCTTGGGAATGATGCATGGAAGATGAGAAAGTGCGTTTTAAGCTAGTAGTTGATGTTTTCTAGTCAGATCACTTTTTTTTTTTTTTTTTTTTGGTTTGACAGCACTGTTGGTGAGGTGTAAATTCCATCTGTAGCTATCAAAGGTTCAGTACATTCTTCTCTCACCTGAGCTAACTGATGACTTTCCTGCCAAACAACAATGGTGCTTTGTGGTTGGTTCTCACTATCAGACTGTGTTCTAAAAATGACGCCAGGAACATTTGTCTGGCATGTGCTGCATAGTCAAGTAGGAGTTATTTCCTTACCCATCTTCTTCTACTGTTGCTTTTCTTTCTTTGCTGGATATGTTGTTTTGCTTTTGATCATTTCTCTGTTTCATACAGGGTCCATTTGGTCAGCAGGTCTCTAGAGTTGTGGCATCTTCATGATGTTGAATTTTTTATTGCTGTTTGCTTGCTTTTTCTTTGTTTCCGAGTCTAGACATTCAACCTTATACGGATCTTGGCTCTCGGTTGTCTTGAGGCTGATGGGTTCACCGACAAAGAAACTGAACATGCATAAACTCAAATCACAAGAGATCAGCTTAATTTAATATTGTTATTTTTTACTCTTTGAGTTTTCATCTTTAAGGCATGGGGTTCTGCAGGAATGAGAGCTTATTCCAAATCCCTCCCTTTCTTTATTAAAAATATAAAGAATCTGAAGATAAAAGTTGCATTCGCATGCCATTGGTGGAGAAGGGATTTTTTTTTTTTTTAAAACAAAAATAGTTTTCCCCCACCCCAGCTCCATCTGATGTTGCTCAAAACATACTATTGGTCATTTAGTCAGAATGATTAAAAAACCAAAAACAAATGCAATGTACTTGTACCCAGACCCATCAAAGAATGGGAAAACAGAATGAAAGACTAGAGAAAACTAAACTTTGTAATTGCTAGGATGTAGCGGGACCGAATTACAGTTTTCTAACTGAGGATGTACCCTGGTCTGTAGAAGCAAGTTCTGGGGGTCAAGTAGCAGGTATTCTTTTTAGTAAACACCTCATTCTTGCTGCCCAACATATCAATTTCATTTTGTGTCTCCATTTCAGCTGCACAGGTATCTGTTTCATTGTTTGGCTCTCATGAGACGGGGTCTGATCTGCCTAACTGACAAGCCCTGTCATTCACAACAGGCTCCAGTATTGGAAGCTTTGACTGGGGCTAGGGATCAGCTTCCAAAGTGACTCATGCCAAAGCCTGGCAAGTGAGTGCTGGGTGCTGGCGGGAAGCCTCAGTTCCTCACCTCCAGGACCTCTTCAGAAGGCTGCTTAAGAACTCATGATATGGCAGCTGGCTGCACCCAGAGCTAGTGATCCAGGCCTCAGGTTTTGATGCAGAGAAAGGAGTCCCTGCTAGAGTAATTCTCCTGGCATGTTTCTCCTTCATTCTTGCCCATGGGAAGAGAAGGGGTTTCTGATTGGTGAATTTGGTAGACGGAACTAAGTATAGTCAATCAGCTTCTTTGAGGTTATTTTATTTTGGATTGAGCAAGTCCCCAGAATGCAGGCATTCTAATTTGCTTTTGGCCAGACCAGAGAAAGGGCCAGCTCCTGGGGAGTCCTTGACTTGATCAGCTATGCGAGTAACTGGTGGGTAAGTCCATTTCATTGGGGTGAATTTTTTTTTTTTAAAGATTTTATTTATTTATTTGACAGAGAGAGCACAAGTAGGCAGAGTGGTAGACAGAGGGAGAGGGAGAAACAGGCTCCTTGCTGAGCAAGGAACCTGATGTGGGGCTCAATCCCAGGACCCTGGGATCATGACTGAGCCCAAGGCAGACACTTAGCCAACTGAGCCACCCAGGCGCCCCCACTGGGGTGAATTGATGGTAAACCCACATAGTTGTAGACCTAAAGTCATGATCTTTCATCAGCATTGCAGTGATGTTTTGAGCATCATCCCTATGACTCATATCAACTGGTTCTGAACACTAAGAGGGAAGATGGGGCTTCTCTCAACTTTCTGGAAGAGAATAAAATTAAAGTAATTCAGCCAGTAATCTGAACATCTAAATTGCTTTTCCACTGGCTACAGTTTAACATCTTCAGAGCTGGGGGTATTTCTGTGCTCAGTTCTTTTTGGTGGAGCCTAAGAAGGTATTTGCTAGACTTCTTCCAGAGGGGTGTCTGGGTAGGGAGGGCACAGGGAGTGGGACAGATGTCTTTCTTTATCATTCTTGCCCTCAAGATCTCTCATCTGGTTTGGTCAAGTGGTGGTGGTTGTAACAACGTTAGAAATACCAACCAGTTAAAATTTTTCTGGCAGACCCATTGACTCCAATCTTCACTTCCTGTTCTAATAATAATAATAATAATAATGATAAATTAGCACTTGCTATTTTTGAGCATCTCCCATGAGCCAACCAGTATACTATGAGCTTTACATACATTGTTTCTGATCTTTTTTAAACTGTTTGTTTGTTTGTTTGTTTGTTTATTTAAGTAATCTCCACACCCAGTGTGGGGCTCGAACTCACAACCCTGAGATCGAGAGTCACATGCTCCACTGACTGAGCCAGCCAGGCTTCCCACACTGTTTCTGATCTTTACATCAGCTCTGTGATGTAGATATTACTTTCTTTCAAACAAGGATAATAAGGCTCAGAGAAATTCGGAAAGGTGCTCCAGGTCATGCAGAATGGAGACTGGAACCCCATTCTAACTCTGAAGCTCAGGCTCTTTCACTTTGGCCCCATCCCTCTGAGCCCGCACCCCACCTCAGCTTTTGCACCACGGGAAGAGCAGTTTAGGAAGAGGACGTTCTTGTTTTTCAGGGCTGGCTGACTTTTCCCTAGTGGGGTTTTCCAAGAAGTCTAGAAATTTAGGAGCCATTAAGGCCAAGAATTCTACTTGGAGGCTGTCTTACGGTTCCAATATCCCCATCTCCTCCCCAAGCCGAACTCACAATGTGCACCCCCCCTTTCTGCTATGAAACTGTTATTGCACTTCTCTCAGTATTTGCCAAGAGGCCATCTGTGCAACCAGGAGGTGCCATTATCTTTACAGTCTTTTAAAATGGCCATTGCCTGAGTAATATAAATTGCATTTGACAATGGAAGATGGGCTTCTGGGTCTCTGAGGGACCATATCTACATTGCTATTTTCTCTTCCCATGACAAAAACAAAATAAAACAAAAAAAAACCCCAAAAAACAAAAACAAACCCCCCCGCCCCCCAAAACAACAAAACCAACCCCACGCCCAAACTCTAATATTGAGAGAGAAAAGCAGCAATTCCCTTAATGGGGGTGATAGCAGACGATGGTGCCCCAAAGATGTCCATGTCCTTTTTCCTGGAACCTGTGAATATGGCAAAGGGACTTTGCAGTTGTAATTAAATTAAGGATCTTGCAATGTAGATCATCCTGGGTTATCTGGTGGGCCCCGTGTAACCGCACGGGTTCTTCCAAGCAGAAGAAGTAGGCAGGAGAGTCATAGGAGGAGACTGGCAACAGAAGCAGAGGTTGGAGTGATGGGATTGCTAGCTGGGGGCCATGTGCCAAGGATTGCAGGAAGCCTTTAGAAGGTGGAAAACAGATGCTCTTCTAGATCCCCCAGAAACAACGAAGCCCTGCGGACACCTTAATTTTAATCCCATAAGACCCATTTTAAATTTGGGACAGCCAGAACTGAAACATAATAAATCTGTGTTGCTTAAGGTACTAAGTTTGTAGGAATTTGTTACAGTAGCAATAGGAAAGGAACACAGTGGAATACTCTCTACGTTTTAGCACTTAATCATTTATGCAATTGGCCATTAAATATCCTGGTCAGAAACTGTGCCAGCTAGTGACCCCACCATTTAAACTTTTCTCACACAAGAAACATCACAGCATGTCATGTCTGGTGTACCATTTTGTTGCTGCCTTTCTTCTAACAGCCTTTTGGAAAAATGAGGTTAACACAATCCTGTTTCTATTGATAAGAAATCTTTATAGATCACAACTGCTTCAAGGAGACCACCGGAAGCCCCTGCATAGCCTCTTACTATGAGGTCTAATTAAATATAAATCAGTAACATGTAACTAATAGCTGTCACATGTCCGTTTGCTGTCTGTGCTCCTGGAAAACAAGGTGTGCCCTATTGCTACTAGGAAACTTCCCTGGGGTTCCTGAGTCAGCTCTTACCAACGGAGCTCTTTCAATACTACAGGAATCGAGGTGACAAAAGTCAATGACTCCCGATCAGGCTCTGAAGGAAACTGCAGCTAATGCAAGTTCCTTTGAAGCTGACCCGGTCTGTTGGTGTAGAAGGTTAACAACCCTGGACTGGGGTACTATTAGAGAGTAGGGCAAAGAGCCTTTTAACTCTGTTTTCAGCTGAATGCTATGGACACTGCCTTGTTGATTAAAGGCATCCACTGTCTAAATGCCAGCTAGCAGGATAATGATCTAATTAACCCTCTTACTGGTGGGAACCCAGAGTAGTCATTTCCCGGCACAAACTTTCACCACAAAACAAATTCAATTGATTTCTGCCCCCCTCCCCCCCATCCTCTGTGGAAATCTGAATGAGCAAATCAGTTGTAGCTGATGAAACCAAAGATCTCGCCAGCAGAGCTTCGATGTGCCAACCCTTCTGGGTTCCGGTAGGTGCCAGATGCTAATAAATTCTATATGGCTACAGTGCCAGGTGTCAGGCTGCTTCTAGACCCTTGTACCCCACTGTGCTCCAGTCTGTCTCCTCCATGCCCACTGGAGGGAAGGCTCTTATTCATTGAATAAAGGTTTCATTTCCCATAATGGGTGTCTAGGTGATAGCCACATTATTGCCATATCTCAAATTAGTCATTCCTGCTTCAAGCACTGGAAATCATCCTAGGAATTTGCTAATGCTTGTCAGAATTTCAAAATTTAGCATCCAATTAGTCAATCAAATTACCAGAAGGAGATAAAATATTTTGGTGTTTTCATTTTACAGACAGGGCTAAAATCTGTATTCCTTTCAACATAGTCTCTGGGCCCCTCTGATGTGCTGACATACTTAGAGAAAGCTAACTAAGCTAATACCAATGTGTGCAGTTAGGCCCCTCCACCTAAACCTCACCAGTTTATTCACTCTTTGGGGTTATTTACAGCACTCCACTAGGTGTCTTCTTTAATCTGCAGAATAACTGCAGAATAACTATGTCCTTTTGAGTCTTCTGATAAGCAGATACTGGTTTATTGGGGAGTAACACCTGTGAACTATAAAAAGCATGAAAGGAAATGGAGAGGCTCAGGTCACAATAAAAGCTGATAAATTTGGGGCGCCTGGGTGGCTCAGTTGGTTAAGCAACTGCCTTCGGCTCAGGTCATGATCCTGGAGTCCCGGGATCGAGTCCCGCATCGGGCTCCCTGCTCGGCAGGGAGTCTGCTTCTCCCTCTGATCCTCCCCCTCTCATGCTCTCTGTCTCCCATTCTCTCTCTCAGATAAATAAATAAAAAATCTTTTTATTTTTTTATTTATTTATTTTTTATTTATTATTTTTTTTAAAGATTT
>NC_138375.1:90447725-90471843 GCF_054177405.1 Leptonychotes weddellii | reverse complement strand
AAGAAGTAATTAGGTCATGAGGGGGGAGTCATCATGATTGGGATTCGACCCCAGAGAGCTCCCTAGCCCCTTCTGCCATGTGAGGACACAAGAAGTCAGCAGTCTGTAGCCCAGAAGAGTTCCTCACCAGAACCTGACCACGCTGCATCCTGATCTCGGGCTTCTGGCCTCCAGAACCGTGAACAAGACGTTTCAGCTGTTTATAAGCCCCTCAGTCCATGGTATTTGGTGATAGCAGCCTGAACAAAGACTAAGACAGTATATATACAGAGGACAAAGCCACAGGGTTCAGAGCTACCTCATGATGATCTTACGCTGCCTGAGTTCCTTGAGGTCACAACCTTCTCCCCATTTGCCATTCATCCTTTCAGTCATCCATTCAATAAACACTTGTAATGGAACACCAACAATGTGCCATACGCTGGGGACCCAGGTGATCAAAACCAGGTGAGGTCCTGCACTTATAAAGCCTGCAATTTACACGGGACACCAACATGTGAAACTGCAGCTGGGACAAGAGCTACAGACAGGAATGAGATGCCGTGAGAATGTGTAAGGGCAAAATTGGCCATGATGTCTAAAGAAGGAGGAGAGGGGAAAGTATCCCATTGGGACGAGCAGCATAGGAGGAAGCTCTGTGACGGGAAGGGAGTGTGGCACATCCTGGGTCTGGAAGTTGACCAGTGGCGGAGGAGGCCTTGGTTTTTATCGTTTGGTTTTTTTTTTTAAGATTTTGTTTATTTATTTATTTGAGAGCAAGAGTGCTCCAGCAGGGGGAGGGGCAGAGGGGGAGAATCTCAGACAGACTCCATGCTGAGCACCATGCCCGAGACCGGGCTCGATTTCCTGACCGTGAGATCATGACCTGAGCCCAAATCAAGCGTCAGATACTTAACCGACTGAGCCACCCAGGCGCCCCTGGTTTTTATCTTAATGGCAGTGGAAGGTCTTTGAACCACCAACTCTGGACTCCATTCTTGAAAAGTTGCTCAGTGCCTGCAGTGCTCCTACAGCCAGCCTTGGTGTGGGCCTGGTACCCATGGAGTATCGCGGAGGCAGGTATTTACAGCATCAGCATCCTTACAGTTTGACTTAAGTCACGGTGTTGGCTGACTTGGAATGGAAAGAAGCCGGTTCTGGCAGCTTCCTGCCCTGCCTGTATGTTCACTTCCTTTGGCCTGGTGGGGGCCTGACAATTCCACAAAGGGGAAGGATCACAGAGTGGAGATAGTAATTCCATGGGACTTCTTTGCAAACAGATCAGCCCATAATAATGAGTAAGCTCAGTGCATGCAGCAGAATTCCATAGATAGTCCTCTCTATCTCTGCCTTTTCTGCCAGATAATGTTATAAATTCTCTGCTTGAGAAAAGCGATTATGCAGTTTTCTGGTACAAAGCTCACTGCTGGCATTCTGCAATCATAAAAGAATAAAGATATGGTGACTCATTTGTTACTCTTGTTACTTAAATATTCCTCACTAAACTTTGTTAACAATAGTTACTATAAAATGATTTCTCTGCCTTACTACATAAAATTTTCCTTTTGGTTTCAGATACCATTTCAGTGCCATCTAAGAAAACTCACTTCTCTGAACGGTTTGTGTGTGTGTGTGTGTGTGTGTAGGGGAGGTTATTTACTTATTTATTTACTATTTATTTACACTTTTATTTCAACCTGTTTTTCAAGTTACCCCAAGTGAATGACTCTGTGAACATGCACAGTCCCTTTCCACAGATTCAAAGCTCCTTATGACGACACAGAGGTGAGCTCATCAAAATGATCTCCAAAAGACTGACATCCCCCCCTCCCACCGGGAAATCATAAATGTTTAGACTTCAAAGCTAGAAGGGTCATCTAGATGTCTTCTAGATAATCCCTTTAACTCTAAGGAAGTGAAAACAAAAATATCCTTGACTGAGGGGTCTGAGTTTACTGATTGAAAGCTTATTTGGATTTGCATTTTCACAAGATTGGGATAGGGGGCAGCCCAATCCTTTGCCTGTGTCAAGTAAGGGCTGCCCCAAGTGAAATCTGCAGTCTCAGCCCAGGCCCAGGGATGGGAGAATCAGTCAGAGAGATCTATGGGAGAAAGTTTGGGAGATGGGTGAATTTTATGCATCAGTTTGGCTCTGCCAACCAGTGCCCAGATATTTGGTCAAAAGTTATTTTGGGTGTTTCTGGGAGGGTGTATTTGGATGAGTTTAACATTTAAATTCATAGACTGAGTAAAGCAGATTGCCCACCTTGGTGTAGATGGGCATCATCCAACCCACTGAAGGCTTGAATAGAACAAAAGGCTAATCTTCCCCTGAATAAGAGGGAACTCCTCCAACCTGCTTGCCTTCAACATGGGACATTTTTTTAAAATTTAAATTTAATTAATTAACATATAGTGTATTAGTAGTTTCAAAGGTAGAGTTTAGTGATTCATCAGCTGCATATAACACTCAATGCTCATTACATCAAGTGTCCTCCTTAACCCTCCCCTCCAGCAACCCTCAGTTTGTTTCCTAGAGTTAAGGGTTTCTTATGGTTTGTCTCCCTCTCTGATTTTGTCTGATCTTTTCTTTTTATCCTGTCCTCAGGCTCAACGGAAACACTGATTCTTCCTGTGAAGGCTCCTGCCTACCAGTCCTTGAACTAGAGCTACATCATTGGGTCTCCAGCTTGACAACTGCAGATGTTGAGATTTGTCAGTTTCCATAAACAAGTGAGTCAATTTCTTACAATAAATCTCTCTCTCTCTGTCTCTCTCTCTCTCTCTCTATATATATATAATTACACACACTGTATTGATCCTGTTTCTCTGGAGAACTCTAATAGGTGTGAAAGGTGGCTTATCACCTCACAAGAAGAGTGGGTCAGAGTTGCTGGAAGTCTTGCCTGATGAAGCACCTCTGTGCAGGTAACCTCCAGATCTCCATTCTCTCCTCCTAAGTCCCACATTTCTCTGTGAGGGTTCATTATTTTCTCCATTTCAGTGTCAGAAGTTGGGATAGGACACAAGGAAAGAAAAACAGAAGTTTTGGCTTGGAAAGTCCAGATTCTTGATTAGGCAGGAGGCTGGAGGTTATCTAATCCAACTTCCTCCCTGAGGCAGAGGAGCTTCCCACATTGTGTTGAGCATGCTCAAGCATGCAGCCCTTCAGTTGAGAAAGACACTGCGTGTGCTCAGAGTGGGGCTCTGGAATCTGACAGCGTGGGCTCCTCCTGGCCTCCACCTCTCAGTAGCAATGTGGCCTTGGGCAACTACTAGGTCTCACTTGACTCTTCTCTAAAATGGGGATAATAATAACATGCATCTTGGGTGTTATATGCAAACAATGAATCATGGAACACTACATCAAAAACTAATGATGTAATGTATGGTGATTAACATAAGATAATAATAAAAAATTATAGGGCGCCTGGGTGGCTCAGTTGGTTAAGCAACTGCCTTCGGCTCAGGTCATGATCCTGGAGTCCCGGGATCGAGTCCCATATCGGGCTCCTTGCTCAGCAGGGGGTCTGCTTCTCCCTCTGATCCTCCCCCCTCTCATGCTCTCTCTCTCTGTCTCATTCTCTCTCTCAAATAAATAAATAAAATCTTTAAAAAATAAAAAAAATAAAAAAAAATAAAAAATTATATATATATATATATATATATATATATATATATATATATATATAATAACATGCATCTCATGGGTTGATGGGATGCTCCATCGAAAATATAGAAGCACATTTTCGGCACCTGTGTTGGCTATTACTAAGAGTCCTGCCTGTTCTATACTGACTTCAACTTAGGGTACAAATGTCTGGATTTGGTTATTCTATATATTGCCTTAAACTTTGGGGTCTCTGCAGATTTAATAACCACCACTTGTATGTATTCAAGTCCCCACTACTGGAAGTGTAGTCTGTGCTCCAGCAGCAGAGACACGGCCTGGAAGCCTTTAGAAATGCAGAACCCGGGCTCCACGTAAAGCACAGCACAGTAAGGTATGATTTAAGGCTCTGATCGAAATAACAGGGAGCACAGGGCTAGTGACAGATTCCTATGACAATAACTCTGGAGACACCTCTCCAATTTAATACCAATTAATGTTGAATTCTGGCCAACATAATGAAAAACAGATGGACAGGAAGGATTCGGAATAGTAGAGCAGAACTTGGGGGAAAGGCAGGACCAGGGCAGCGGGAGGAGTTCCTGGACTCCTCCGTGGTACTGGCATTAGATGACTCAAATCTACCTGCCTCTGTATTCCATTCAAGTTCTCTCAGTCTGGGTCAGTGTCTTCTACTCTTGGATCAGTCAGCATTGGCCAGGTTCGAGTGGGCAGCCAGGAAGGTGCTGAGCCAGAAGCCACCCCAGTTTGTATCCATTATAGAAATCATGTTCCAAAAAGATCTGAGTCCAGATTTCTGCTCTTCATAGCCTTCACAGATGTCCATTTAAATGAACTACACTAGGGGTGCCTGGGTGGCTCAGTTGTTAAGCGTCTGCCTTCGGCTCAGGTCATGATCCCAGGGTCCTGGGATCCAGCCCCGCAGCGGGCTCTCTGCTCAGCGGGAAGCCTACTTCTCCCTTTCCCACTCACCCTGCTTGTGTTCCCTCTGTCAGATAAATAAATAAAATCTTTTTTTTTTAAGATTTTATTTATTTATTCGTTAGAGCGTGGGCGAGAGAGAGTGAGCGAGAGTACAAGCAGGGGGAGCTGCAGGCAGAGGGAGAAGCAGGCTTCCCGCCGAGCAAGGAGCCTGATGAGGGACTCGATCCCAGGGCACTGGGATCATGACCTGAGCTGAAGGCAGCCACTTAACCAACTGAGCCACCCAGGCGTCCCAATAAATAAAATCCTTAAAAAAAAAAATGAGCTACACTAGTTGTCTACAATGGATCCTAAACAAAGTTAATGCCTAAATTTAGGTATTTCAAACTTGCCTGGAAGTTTGGAGAAGGGAGACTGACTCCAAGAGAGGTTATTTTTGAAGGTTAATAATATATTTACCTGATTGAGTTATTAAAAACAACAGCTAGCACATTTGATGTTTGTTCTTAGCAAAGTTCTCATTTGGGGAGTTTAATCGTTCAGAAGATTCTTCTGGAATTTTAGCTTCCTCCAAAGCACTATGTCTAGAGGAATAGATAGTGCTGGATCTGGAAAAGAAAGCCTGAATTTCCCAGAAGGCCGTATTTGAGAGCTGGTGTTAGAACTGGGGATATGGTAAGCTGAGAGAGAAGAATGATCTCTACACCTTTATCTGACCCATTGTCTCACCTGTGACAGAAATATGCATGTTGATAAAATCTCAACCACCTGGAACTAAGGTCAGGGAAAGGAGAGGCACATTTTTGGCTCCTAGTCAGGCAACAAACTAAAGGAATATCAGAGCCGCAATTTTGAAAGTAATAACCCCATTGTTCTTTGGATCAGCTGAGCTTTATCTGGAGTGTGTTCATGTGTGCATGCTGCAGTCTAAGAAGGGCATTGGAAGCTGGATGGACTCCAGGCAAAGGGCATCAGGAGAATATGTAGCACGGTTTCCAGAACTTTTCTCCAAGGAACCATAGGATATAGAACCAGGAACTGGGAACCATGGAACTTAGCCAGAAGAAGCATCTTCAGCCAAGGTGGCCATGTGAAAGAGACCACAGACATGTTTCCTTTTGCTTCTGAGGGGCAAACTAAGACCACCAAGTGGCAGTTATGGAGAGAGGGGTTTTAAATAAATACAAACATCATTTCTTTTTTTTTTTAAAGATTTTATTTATTTATTTGACAGAGAGAGAGGCACAGCAAGAGAGGGCACACAAGCAGGGGGAGTGGGAGAGGGAGAAGCAGGCTTCCCGCTGAGCAGGGAGCCCGACGCGGGGCTTGATCCCAGGACCCTGGGACCACGACCTGAGCTGAAGGCAGACGCCCAACGACTGAGCCACCCAGGCGCCCCACAACATCGTTTCTTTATCTGTGGTACAGAATTTCTTTCATGGAGAAGCTTGTCTATCATGGGGGAAATGTCTTGATAAGTCTAATTTGTGTTGGAGAGATTGCTGGAGCAAAAATGTCAGATTTTAAAGGATTAGAAGAGGTGAGGGAAACTTCTATCAAGACGCGAGGAGAAAGTGATGCTGATAATGTGGGAGACTATACATGTTGGGACGGGGGTTTGGGGAAAGTATCTTCAGCTCCATTTTCCTGTGAACTTAAAACTGCTTTTAAAAAATAAAGTCTATCTTAAAAAAAGAGAGAGAGAGAGGCAAGAAGAGGAATTTGTTGTGTTCCTGAGAGGTAAGTGTGAGTAGAAAAGGAAGAGGGGAAAAGAGGGAAGCCAGCAAGAAGTGGGAAGCTAGGAGAAGGGGCATAGAAGCAGATCTGGGGAGGATGGAATGGATTTGGGAGAACTGAAACATCTCTCCATCCATCCATTCTTCCATCCATCCATCCATCCATCCATCCATATATATATACATCCATGTTTTTTAGTGCTCAAACCTCTGGGCTAGGTGCTGTTACATAGCTACTGGAGAAAGGGCAGTGAATAAAGCAGACGGACAGCATTCCTACTCTCACGGGGGACAGATTCTAATGGGGAGATGGACAATAGACTAACCCACAAATAAATATACAGTATGTCAGCTCACAGGAAGTGCCACGAGGAAAAACAAAGCGGTTGAGTGATTGAGTGGTCAGGGGAGGTCTTTCTGAGAAGATGACATTTAAGCAGAAAACTGAATGAGGTGAGGGTTGAGCCTTGGGAGCATCTGTGGGGAAAACTTTGGGGGAAAAGAATCTGAAGTCTACTGACTGGAGCTAAGGTGGGGAGGAAAAGTAGTGAGTCAGGTGTTTTTTCAGTGGTTGGCTGTCTTATGAATGCTGCCCAGTGTCCCGTCTCCCAAACTCAATGCTTGTATAGGTAGAGTGGTGCCAGACTGAGGTAGTGTGTGAAAACACAGGAGCCCAGAGCCTGAGGCGGTGCTTCTACCCTCCATCACAATATAGCCACCTAGCCCCATCACCCCCGTCCTCCTCTGCCTTTCTCTGAAATTTGCAAATGTCTTGAACTTCAACATGATATGAAATAGTTAGTGTTGAACCAATTTTACCTAGATCTTTCAGGGGCAAGGGAGTCCCACTACATCGGATCAATGAAACATGAAATCTTCTTTCTAGAATGTTCTCATAAGTGTATGAATGTCTATTGCTGAAGGGATCTGCATCAAGTATCCTAGAGGAGATTATTGCTTTGGGTAGGAGGTTGAACTAAATGGTTTTTATGCCTGGCTGGGTATCAGTCATGAAGATTGTTTAAACAATATAGGTTTCGGGGCGCCTGGGTGGCTCAGATGGTTAAGCGTCTGCCTTCGGCTCAGGTCATGATCCCAGGGTTCTGGGATCGAGTCCCGCATCGGGCTCCCTGCTAGGCGGGGAGCCTGGTTCTCCCTCTGCCTCTGCCTCTCTCTCTCTCTCTGACTTTCATGAATAAATAAAAAAAAACATTAAAAAAAATTATAAACAATATAGGTTTCTTAGCCTCACCCAGAAACTCCGAATCAGAATCTCTGGAAAATGGGGACCAGTAATCCATACTTAAAAAAAGTTTCCCTGGTGCTTCTGATGCAATCAGAATATAAACTTGTATTTGGAAACCACAAAATTAAATGACTTTTAAGGTTTCCTTCAGTTCTAAGCATTTTGAAGGCATGAAATGTCGGCTCTTCCATGGGGTCATCTAATGTACATATTTATGCAACTACGATAAAATCATGGATCCCTTGGTTTACAAAAATATGATCATAATTACTGCAATTTGCTTTGTACATTTGTTAATCTATGTTAAAGATCTTTTTATGTTAATACATACAGAGGCACCTCCTTCTCATTATGATTGCCTGGTGTTCCACTGTAAGGCTGTTATCATTACATAACAGACATTTAAGCTGTTTCCAACTTTTTAGTATTACAACCAATGCTGAAATAAACATTGTAGTATATTGATGTTTATTGCAAGCATGTATTTGGCATCAATTTCTAGAATTGGAATTTTGAAGATATTCCAGAAGGCTCTACCAGTTTATGCTCATACCATTAGCTGAATAAAGTTTCTGTTTCCCCATCCTTCTACCCTTCACTGATACTATCAATCTTTTACATTTAAGATAATCAGATGCATGAAGAAGTCTCATTTTAATTTGAGTTTCTTTCGTTACTGCTGAGGATGGGATCATTATGTATGTGGATTGCTTATTTTTCTTCAGTGAATTACCTGTTCCTGTCTATGATATTGTGATTTCTAATAAGAAATCTGTACTTTCTGGTTTCCATTTCTGGCACAGAGCTCCTAAAACCCTTGGAATTTCCTAAGTGATAAGAACAGGAAAGTTGACTTTTGTTATTCATAACAAGCCCCTTTCAACCACACCTGTATTTTTGTTAATGAGGTGACTTTTGGAAAGCCCCCAAGGATAGGGGGTGGTTGGCTTTATGACTAGAGGGTTGGAACTTTCAGTCCCACCCCCTGATCTCTGGGGATGGAAGAAGGGCTGGAGAGTGACTTAATCACTAATGGCAATGATTTCATTAATCATGTCTACATAAATAAAGCCTCCACAAACCCCCCAAATGATGAGTTCAGAGAAGGGTTGGTTGAGCAGACACTTCAGTGTGCCTGGAGGTGGTGTACCTCAAGCTCCAAAGGGACAGAAGCTCTGAAACTTGAAATATGTATTTCTTCATCTGACTGTTCATTCGTATCCTTTAATATCCTTTGTAATAAACCAGTAATCTAGTAAGTAAACTGTTTTCCTGAGTTCTGTGAGATGCCTAACAAATTAATTGAGCCCTAGAAGGGGGTCATGGGAACCTCTGATTTATGGCCAGTTGGTCACAAGTTCAGGTAACAACCTGGACTTGTGATTGCCATCTGAAGTTGAAGGCTGGGGGAAGTCTTGTGGGATTGGCTTTTACCCTGTGGGATCCAATATTATCTTCAGATAGATAGTGTCGGGATTGAGTTAACTTGTAGAACAGCCAGCTGGTATTGCAGTATTGCTCAGTGTGGGGAAAAACTACCACACATTTGGTGATCAGAAATGGCAGAAGTGAAGTAGAGTATTGAGAGTAGAGGAGACACACAGGAGTGTGTTTTTCCACAAGAGTCTCCTTTGTTCATTTCTCTATTAGATTGAAATTTCTTATTGATTTGTGATGGCTTTTTATTTATTATGGCTTGTCTTAGTTTGAGCTGCTGTAAGACTGGGTGGCTTAAACAACAAATATTTCTTTCTGTTCCGGAGGGTGGGAAGTCCAAGATCAAGGTGCTAGCAGATCCTGTGTCTGGTGAAGGCTAACTTCCTGGTTTGTCCATGGCTGTCTTCTCATTCTACCTTCACATGGTGGAGAGCAAAGAGAGCAAAAGAGAGAGAGGGACCTCTCATGTCTCCTTTTTTTTTTTTTTTAAGATTTTATTTATTTACTTGAGAGAGAGAGAACATAAGTGGGGGTGAGGGGCAAAGGGAGAGGGAGAAGCTGCGCAGGGGAGGGAGCCCAACTTGGGGCTCCATCCCAGGACCCTGGGATCATGACCTGAGCCCAAGGCAGACACTTAACGGACTGAGCCACCCAGGCGCCCCCTCATATCTCCTCTTATAAGGGTACTAATCCTATCATGAGGGCTCCACCCTCATGATCTAATTTACCTCCTAAAGGCCCCACCTCAAAATACCATCACTTGGGGCGTTAGGATTTCAACATATAAATATGGTTGGGGGGGGCATAAACATGCAGTCCACAATATCCCATGACACAAACATTCTGTCCATAAGATGGTTATTAGTCCCTTATGTAGTTTCTCTAGAATGTCATTTAACTTTTTTATTTAATTAAATTAAAAAAATAGATACCCTACAAGATTCAACAGTCAAAACTATACAGAAAGATAAACACAGAGAAGTCTCTTTTCCACCTTTGTCCCTTTACTGTGTTCCTCCCCATCCCTGACATGAAATCATTTTTCCTGTTCTTCATTTTGTAAACATAAGCAAAAGTGTCTATATAGTCTTTCCCCTCATTTTCTTCATAAAATGTGTCAAACAATAGAAAATGTTCTGACCTGAGCTTTTTCACTTCATATACACTGTAGACACCCTAGTGACCACTCCATATCTTCCTTATTCTGTTTCTCAGCTGCCTCATACACCATTGTGTGGATGTACTATAGTTTATGCTGGACACCTGGGTTGTTTCCAATTATTTTATAATTACAAACAACACTGAAATAAATAACTTTTTGTGTATTTTACATTGTAGCTCTGCAGTGTGTTTGTAGGTGACAGACGCCTAGGAATGAAATTGCCAGGTCAAAGAACTGTCACTTGCCTTTTAACTTTGTTATGCTATCTTTCGTTGTAAAGGAGTTCTACATTTTTATGTTAATTTTTCTGTTTAAAACTGTGGGATTTTGCCAGGCTTTCCTTGGGAAGACCAACTCTCAGCCTAAATTATAAAGGCATTCTCCTCTATTTTCTCCCAAAGTGCGTATGTACACACACACATCCCTTTAATATAGATTTCATATTGTCTGTGATCTAGGGATCCAGTTGCTTTCTCCCATAAGGATGCCCCCAAATCCTGTATGCCTCGTTTATGGAACTTATCACCCTCTTTCTCTTTTTTCCTGGAGAGATGAATTTGTGTCCAGTAGTAACACTCCTACTGGACTATGAGCTCCCGAGAGCAGTTATTGTGCCTTCTTCATTTTATACACCTGGGGATAGCTCCTACCATAGGTCTGCCTTCGGAGAGACGTTAAGTTAAATACTTCCTTGATGAATTCAATAGGAAGTATAAGATGGTGGCCAGCTTTCCAATATAATTATAAACAACACTGAAATGAATAATTTTTTACATATTTCATTTTGCATCTGTGCGGTGTATTTGTAAAATATAGAGAAGTGGCTAGTTTTCCAATTTTCAGGCATGATAGAGTGATAGCAAACAGACTTACATTTTGCCATTAGAGACAGAGAAATTTGTGCTGAGATAAATTTCTAAAACTCAAGCTAGATGAGATACTGGTATGAATAATAAATGGGAAAAATTCTTGGAGGTCTCTTCCAGTCTATGAACATTTTGGGTGAAACAGGTCAGAAATATTCAAATCAGCTTTTATAATATTGGTGGTGGATCACAAAATAGGTACATTGATGGGAATGTGTTTCTATGACTTCTTCAAAAATCAATACCTTATGGGGAGAAATTTCATTCATTCAACAAGGATTAGACTAAACCATATGAAATTGGTAATATTTAACTATTTTTTATCTACAAAAGCTGAAGTTTCATATGGTTAAATCTAATATTTATTGAACTCTGATTGTGTCTCAGGTGGTGTATAAATATAGCAAATGACAGAAGGTATTTCAGTGGAAAAACGAACATGGTCCCTGTCCTAATGGGGCTGAAAATGTACTGAGCAAGACAGACCATCAGCAAGACAGTAAGAAAACAAGTATAATTACAGATTTCTAGATTCGTGTGTCTTTCTGATATTTATCTGAATCATTAAAAATATGTGGAAATTGCTACCTACAGTTTAAAAGAAAACGTCACCTTTTTATTATTCTTTGCTTCACCCTAAATCTTCTTTATATCTTTGCCAAGTATTTTAATCTTATAAGCCTTCAATTAAATTATGTTTAATTAATGTATTTTCTGAAGTCACTTTCATTGAGGCATAATTTCTATTTATAATAAAGTTTCACTTTTTAAAGTGTACAGTTCAGTGAATTTTGGCAAACGGATGTGGTTGTGTAACCACCACTTTCATCAAGATGTAGAACATTTCCATCGCCCCCAAAGGTTCCCCTCTTGCCCTTGTAGTCAAATGTGGAGTTGATGAACTGATGAATGATCTGTTGGCTGACTGGGCTCCTGCAGTCTCTCTTCTGTCTTTTATTTCCCAGAGAGCCCCTTCTTCTGGGTGTGAGGACAAAGGTCTGGCAGAGACAGAAGTTGCAGAGATCTTCACAGTGGCCCAGGACATCTGGAAAGTCTATCTGAAGCAAGCACCTGGTGGTCAGTTGGGCTGGGATCAGCCAGTCTGCACTGGGCGAGAACAACCTGCGGATGTTTGTTCTCACCTGGAGAGCTCAGACCACTTGTTGCACATCTCCCTTTTACCTTACACCTTTTTAGTTTAGTTTGCCCACGTATTTCTTATCTTAGCCCCTTGAACCCTTGAGCTTTCCCTGAAGCCTGAACTTTTTAGGTCTGAAATTCAGTAGGCTGGCCACATACGCTCCACATCTGTCCTTCATTTGAAGGGGCTGCATGTTGGAGAAAGAGAAAGATGTCTCCAGCAAGGAAAACCTCTGCAGAAAGAGTTTTAGGGAAGCTTGCCCTGATTCACAGGGACTGGATGAGTGACAAAGCTCATGATTCAGTTGTGGATTCAGCCCTTCTACAGAAGAGGCAATGGCGCATGAGTCAAAGTTTTACCTCCTTGCTAACTATAATTGGACAAAGAATAAATATTGCCAAGCACTCATCATCTATGTCACCAGGCTTTCAAATAAAGGAATCCCAGATGCTGCTATCCTTTTCTGGTCCTCAGGATGTATAGCCACAATGCAGACTATTTATTTTGGCAAACAATGTATACAAGTAAATCAAAGTAGCAATAATGTCTAAACAAAGTCTTAGTATAGGCAGTATTAGATAATCAGTATATTGATAAGAACATAGTAATGGATTTTAAATCAATTTATTGGTTATCTAATACTACATATATTACTATTAGAGAGGTAATTCCCAAATGTGACTGATTCTTAGAACTACCTTTAGAGCTTGTTGAAAATATAGATTTCCTGGAGATTCTGACTGAGTTACCAGGGAAGGGTTCCAGAAATCTGCATTTTCATCAAACCCCCTAGTTGGTTCTGATGCTGCTTTCCAGTGTCTGTCCTTTAAGGGCATTACATTTGAAACTGGAAGGCCTGGGTTCCAGAGATCTAGGATTCTAGGCTTCCATTTACTGACTGTGCAAACTTGGTTTTGACCTGTCATTGCTCTGGGGCCTCAGGGGCCTCATTTGGGAAATGAATCACAAGCAGTTTTTTTGAGGACAGAAACATGGTAAGAGGTATGCTTTTGAGAGATTCTGTGTGGGTAGCTTAAGGCCTGAGACATGGGGGCAGGAGGCTAGTTAGGAGGAATTCACCACAGTGTAGGAAGACCTGTAACGAGGGGTGAGGGGAGGAGAGGCAAAGAGGGGTCAGAGGTGAGAGATGAGTGAG
The DNA here is from genome assembly GCF_054177405.1 of Leptonychotes weddellii. Classification (NCBI taxonomy): domain Eukaryota; kingdom Metazoa; phylum Chordata; class Mammalia; order Carnivora; family Phocidae; genus Leptonychotes; species Leptonychotes weddellii. The sequence goes on along the minus strand of NC_138375.1, from coordinate 90,458,565 downwards.
AGTCCCAGGACCTGGTGACTGATTGGATTTGGAGCATGAAGCACAGGAAGGGGAACAGGGGTCTCCAGCGTTTTATACCTGGGCAGCTAGGTCCACAGAGGCTTCATTTCTAGAAATAAAGGAGTGAAGAAGGACTGATGGATGGAACACTCAACAGCCTCTGAAGAGGAGACTCCCTAACAGTACTGTGTTCCATTCTGGAACTTTCTTCCCCATTCTGATTGAAGAAGGATACGGGAATGTGCTGTGGAAGAGGCAGATACCACCTCTGGACTCCTTCCATCACCTGACGCAAATCAGCTCACCTCCCCAGAACTTAGTTTCCTCATTTGTAAATTAAAGAAGATGTACCAATTCTTGTGGGATCCATGGATGACCTTCAGGGAGTCTATGAATCCCTTGAAACCATATGCAAGATTTTCATAAATAGGCCTACTTCTTTTTCTTTTTTTCCAACCTAAATTTCTCTATGGAGAGAGTCCTGAGCTTTCACCAAATTCTCAACAAAGTTAGTGACCCAGGAGGAATTAGTAATCATTATAATAAATGGCTTCTTAAAGAAACGTTTTTTATCATGGAAAATTTCAAATATACACAAGAACAGAATAAATGAGAGAACTGTGTCTTTATTATAACTTGAATAATAATATTATTAAACTTGTAATAACTGAGGTGATCTCTTAAGTCCTTTTTCAAGTGTTAGCATTTCATTGTGTGGAGGTACCATTACTTACGTTTGACTTTTTAAAAATTTATTACCTGTAAATGGGTTTCATTCTTTAAAAAATGGGTGTTTGAAAGAGGGAATGGTAAACTTCACAGACCTCCACTTAAGCCACTCATTCGCCGTGCAGGATTCTCTGTACAACATGGTGGTGAATGTCCCTGCTTCTCTCTATGGCACTGGAGTTCCTTTACTCCAGCCAATTTAACTGTGTGTTCACCAAGTCAATTGTATCTGTTTCCAAAACTGTGCTAGTTGTCATAAGTATTAAAAATATGTAATTTCCTTCAATGTGTCCCTAAATCATTAAGAGGTCAGAGTACGTAAACTGAAAAAAAGAACTTCACTCTTTCTCATATACGCTATTTTGAATTTTCTCTCTGCCACTGGATGGTCTCTCCTGCAGATGCCATAGCATTTCTACTCACTTCCAGCCCTTAATAAATAATCTCGCATTTAGTTATTCAAAAGCGCAGACCAGTTATATATCAAAGCTTCACCTCCCACCTCCATCTTGGGCCTGACAGAATCCCACCGAGGGCACAGCTGGCTTTTCCTTATTCTTCCATCTCACTCTGCCATGGCTGGCCCCTCCCTCCGTCCCTCTCTGTGCGGCATCTGAATATGCAGGGTTGAAAGCGGGAGGGGGGTGAAGGGGTGAGTTTGTGAGACCAGTGAGTCTGTAATCTGGCACCAATGCTCCTGAGTGACAGATGCTCAGATATTTGCCCGCTCTCATGGGGCACTTCCGTGGACCTGCCACCTCACCACACCTTGGCACACACAATGCTCTTCCAGTTGGCAGGTTATGACCCTCCACTCAGTTCCAAACTTCTAATGAGTACACCGGGCTGGCAGGCAGACGTCCTGGACAGGGCTCTTTCACAATGATCAAGTTTAGCTACTTTGAGTGGTGTCCACTCTGACCACTGGGAAGCATCCATCCTTGGCTGACATTGGTGGAGGCATGATGGTGGAAGAAGTACCATTGTTCTCCCTGTACCACTCACTCCTTCTGCAGCCAGGGGCCGCGTCTTGCTCTTAAACTTCTCTAGGTACAAGTCCAGCTTCTGGTCTTGGTGACCTTCATTTCCAAGAATCCGCATCATGCTCTTCTGGCAGTTCTGTTAAAGTTCACTCCTTGACCTTAACTTCAAACAAATTCCTTCTATCCACCTCTTTCAGGAGCTCTCCCTTTCTCCTGTAGCCTGGAAGTTGATGATAAGCTAAGTTGTGGTGGAAAATTTGGGCCGTGCCACTTAGCAAATTGTGCAGGGATGATCTGTGTCCTCTCTTTTGATGTGCGTACTAATGACTCTTGCTGTCAGTTGTTGGGCTTCAGTCAAAACTGAGATAAGGGAAATATTCCATTTAAAATTCATTGTAGAGGGGTGCTTGGGTGGCTTAGTCATTAAGCGTCTGCCTTCGGCTCAGGTCATGATCCCAGGGTCCTGGGATGGAGCCCCGCGACGGGCTCCATGCTCGAGCCTGCTTCTCCCTCTCCCACTCCCCCTGCTTGTGTGTTCCTGCTCTCGATATTTCTCTGTGTCAAATAAATAAATAAAATCTTTTTAAAAAAAAATAAATAAAATCCATTGTAGAAATACCACTTAAAATGTGAAATGGGGGAAATGTGAGTGTGAAAGGGAGTTATTTCTATGAAAACTAAGTGAAACGTTTAGGAAAGACAAAAAACAAAACAGAAAACCCAAACCCAAATCATTACAAAGATCCTATAGAATTTGATACAGATGAGAGCCACTGATTGGGGGCATCATAAAGATCAGTAGGACTAGGTCCTTAGAGTGTTCAAGATCTTTAAGTTCCTGCTTCTCTTTCTTTTTTTCCAAGGAGAAGAATTTATTATTTGCTGTACAGTAAGAATAATATATTACTTACACGCACACTGTACCCATGGGGACAAAGGCAAACCAGATAGTTAAATTTTTAAAGCAAAGAAACAACAGAATACTCATGTATTTTCACTTTTGAGTTTATACCCACTTAACTCTATTATCTAAAAGCTTCATGCGTTTCTGAGTTCATACTTATATACCTTCAAACACTTGCAATTTCACATTAGGCAGTAGATGAAAATCTATAAACAGATTCCAAAAATTCGGGTATTTGAATGGAGAGTTCACACATGGCAGATTTCAAAACAATATTGTCACCCTCTCTTTTCAACATCACAACCCACTGTTTAAAGTAAGGTAGCATCTGCCAGGCCCTGCTCCTCCATATTTGGGGTCAAATCTTGGTTTTAGCTGCTGTCTCCTTTCAGGTGGCATGCACTACCTCCTGGGTCAGAAAGGGGTTAGTGCCATCCAGGTTGCAGCTGTTTAGGACCAACAGAATGCCATCCAGCCCATTTGCCTTGTCTCCGTTATTTTTGTCCTCATAGTACGGATTTCAAGCAGATGAACGGAACGGGACTTAAACCCCTTGGCCATATTGGAGAGGTCACCTTCGGCTTCTGTGCAACCAGGGCTGCTGAAGATGTTTGTGGTGTCTTTTCTAGCTACATGAATCAGTCATAAAAAGATTAGGTTACTGGGGCACCTGGTGGCACAGGTGGCTAAGGGTCCGACTCTCGGTTTTGGCTCAGGTCGTGTTCTCAGGGTTGTGAGATCGAGCCCTGTGTCAGCTCCATGCTCAGCGTGGAGTCTGTTTAAGATTCTCTCTCCCTCTCCCTCTGCCCCTACCACTCATGTTACCTCTCTCTCTCTCTCAAACAAATAAATAAATCTTTAAAAAAAAGATTGGATGACTGGTTTATTGTAAAAGGAATAACTCAGGAACAGCTAGATGGAGGAGCTATATGGGGGCAAGGTAACGGGAAAGGGCACAGAGCTGCCATGCTCTTTCACAGGTTGCCACTCTCCCCCAATCTCTACATATTTACCAGCCCGGAATCTCCATGCTTCTTCTTCTTGTTTTTTTTTAGTAGTTTTATTTATTATTTATTATTATTATTATCATTTTTTTTTAGAGAGCAGGTGTATGCATGAGCAGGGGGGAGGGGCAGAGTGAAAAGGAGAGAATCCCAAGCAGGCTCCACGCCCAGCATGGAGCCTGAGGCTGGACTTGATCTCATGACCCTGAGATTATGACCTGAGCCGAAACCAAGAGTCAGATACTTAACCAAAGGAGCCACCCAGGTGCCTCACTCCCTGCTTCTCTTTAAAGAGTCTGTAGTGATCTCCACTTAGAGATTCTAAGACTAACTTCAATCAGAAGCCTATTTTTTCTTTGTACTTCAAGAATGTGAGGAATGAACATACTTTGTTATATTAGAACTTAAAAGGAACATTTAAGGTAAATATCATTAATATGTAAATATCTTTTTTGTACTTCCCTGCTTTAACTAACTTTTTCAATTACCAAATACCCACAGGTTTTAATAGAGTTGGCTAAAAGGTTTGCAGAGAATGCTGTTTTCCCCTCACTATGGGTAGTCTTCCATAGTCTTCCATATTAATAGAGCTTCATTTTTTCACTGGGCTCTAGTCCCCCAGAATAAAAATATTTCTCTCTGTCTTTTGCAGCTCAGCCTAAGAATGTGACTAAATCCTGGTCGCTAGAAATATCTTGAAATACCTTTTGGTAGCTTCTGGGAATGTCCTTTAAGCAAAAGTTACCATATGCCCTCGCCCATTTCTTCTTTGCCTGTCTTCCATCCTACTACCTGGAATACAGATACAATAGCTGGAGCTCTACCTATCATCTTGGGTCATAGGGAAAAAATGGAAGGAGCCTGGGTATCTGAGGACTTTGTGGAGCCAAACTGCCAGAACAACATGGAAATAAATGTCTGCCTTCTTTAAACTGCTACTGTTTTCAGTCAAAGCACGATTCACAGTCAAGAACATTGTTCTTATTTTCCTGTGTGATGCAGAGGCTTGTATGAAGGTGTATAATTTGTAGCCAATTGTCCTTGGAGGTACAATTTGAATAAAGGAGTTTTGCAAGGCTCCAAAGACTAGAATAGATTTTGCCATGACCTGTGGAAAAAAATATCTCCAAAAGAAACTTTCAATTCTGATTGATTGTCTTACTTAACAATTTGCTGCCTTGGTCCTAATGTGTATTGACATCTCCATGTCTTTAACCGTATAAATACTTGCAAGATTGTTCCGTTGATCAGAAAAGGACTATTAGCTCTTTTCTATTATGAACATGATAGAAATAATAAATGCTTACAACTCATTTTAACTATGACGTGGAGATTCTTACCTCACTTAAATTTATAATTTCAAGGCACATAAAAAATCAGGGCTCTGGATATCCTGGTAAGATTATTTTTTAAAGAGTTTATTTACTTATTTGAGAGAGAGCACAAGCAGGGGGAGCAGCAGAGGGAGAGGGAGAAGCACACTCTCCACTGTAGCAGGGGTTCCCTCCCAGCACCCCAAGATCACGACCTGAACTGAAGGCAGATGCTTAACCTACTGAGCCACTCAGGCGCCCTGAGATTTTTCCTGTTCATCAATTTTGAGACTGCAGGTGGGATTTTAGAGATGCAGATATTTTCAGAAATACAGATTTTTAAATAGATCTTAACAACAAGAATACTTGGTATTTTTGTAATGTAATTCTTGTCATTTTTGGGGTGTGTACCAGCAGATACTTAATTGTCAGTCATATTTCTGTAATTGTGAGGCCATTCTTAACAGAGAAACGTTTACGAGAAATGACAGTGAGTCTCCTCCCTGTCTGTTAATATTTTGTGCTGGGGAAACCTGTTCAAAATAACTATCAAGAGCCACTTGAAAGGTCAGTGAGAGTGCCGTGTCCCAAGGAGGCAGCGACCGGCATCTTGAATGGTGTGCGTGGAAGATACTGGGCAGCCTCAATGCTTCCTGGCCATCAAGCAGGTGACCGATGAGATAAGGAATATTCTCTCTGCCTATATATGGACACCTGGGGCTTTCAGCACAACCCTGGGCAGTGCCATGCCTGCCGCCTTCTGCAGGCCTTGGTGAAGGCCCAGGCCTCTGATCGAAGCAGTTTGGGACCCAAGCAGATTGCTCCATGTTGCTCTGCCCGAGGGCAATGTTTCCCTAACTTTAGTCACTCAGGCATCGCCTTTATGGTTTTAGCTAGATCTATATTATTTACTCAGTATTTTTATCGGTTCTACTGTTTCCTTAAATACCTCTGCTTTAAAAGAAAACTTTATTGTCTTAAATGGAAAAACTAGTGTCACACTATAAACAGAAGGCGACTGTAGGTCAGAGATGGGACCATATCCGAAAAAGCCAGAATTTAATCATGTCCTCCCTGCTTAAAACAACCAGTGTCTTCTGAACACCTCTGCCAGATGAAAAAGTTCTGTGGGATCTGATTTCCCCAAAACTCTCTGCTTTACCCTCTGTGGTCCTGGCCCAATGACCTTCTCCCTGAACCCTAGACTTGCAAAGCTCACTGTCCCTCTGTATTTGGCATGACCAGCTTTTCTTGTCACTCCAAGGGCAGCTTAAATGTCACCTCCTGGAGTGGCCACTGTTGGTGTCCTGCCCAGGAACCCTTAAATACCCTTTACTAGCTCCATTTCAGCACTTTTTTTTTTCCAAAACCCCCCATGGCACCGACAGAATACTTGACTTATAATATATATGTACATTTATATATATTTATATATATGTGTGTGATATATATGTGATATATATAATATACATATATACATGTATGTACGTATGTATAAATATACACATATATTTTAAAATTTATTGAATAGCATGGGGAACATAGGTAAATGGATGGATCAATACATTTGACGTATTAAAATTAATTAATTGATTTTAATAATTAATTCATTAATTGAAAAGGCAGAAAACATGTTAATTATTATGCACTTGCAGAATAGTGTTCAGAATAGCAGAGACTCAGCTAAGGGGATGGTAGTAATACAGGAACATCTAAGGAGGAATTATCAAGAGTAGGCATCATAACCGGAGAGGGCCATCTTGGGTGAGTCAGCACTGAGGAGAAGGGAAGATCTGCTTATCTAAGGACTAGCACAAAGGGAACACCAAGGACCCATTTATTTTCCCTTTATTTCCCTTAGACAGATCCACAAAATATCAGGGTTCTGTGTGCAAGGCAGACTGAGCCTTTGTGAAGACACAAAGCCCAATGCCAGCATCTGGTGACGGGACTTGGCAGGTGGGAAAACGGCGGAAGATGCCACCTGAAGGGCCAATGTGGCTGTCTCAGATAAAGCGCTCACTGTCCCTGGCCCCAGTGTGATGTGATATCTGAATCCGCAGGCTGATAAGAGCCTCCCAGCGTGGAGGGGCTGTGGGTCACTTGGCTACGCGTTTCCTGCCTGCCCTCCTCCCAGTTGATCGATTGGGTTGAGTGCTGAGCAGTCACATTCCTGCTAAGACAACTGTGTAAGTACTAGTCTTTACTCTCCTGCTCTTCCAGATATGAGCGCACAGACGCACTCCTAATGGGAGATGAGCTCCAAGAGTCACAGCAATAATCCAATCTATTGATCGGGCTTTTCTGGTTGCCTTTTCTGAGAAGACATTACTGTGAGGCCAGGTGTGGCTCTGCTGATGTTTGCAGGAGACAGAGGCTGCAGGAAGATAATCAGCACAGACCGAGGGACCATGTTGTGGGGAGCCAGTGTCTCAGGGGTATCGCCACCAGTTCCCTAGGCCTCCCTGCCCTTGGTGGCCCATTGGTGGCCTGCCCATTCGGGGCTTTGGCTGGTACCAAATGTGCACGTGCTCACGGCATCACACCTAGAGCATTTGAAGCTGAGACACTGTAAGTGACAAGGCAGGGGGGACAGAGAGAGGTGGCATTGGTGCATTTTCCTCACTCCCAGCCTCTATCAGCATCCTCCAAAGCTGCCTGACAAAAAACCAATCTATAAAATACTTGTGGCTTACTAGGTAAATACAGTTTTAAAATAAGTCCCTCAAATCCTCTTCTAACCATGAAGCTGCTCATGAATCCTTTCTGGAAAGAAATTCTGAACCTGGGGATAACTTGGCAAAGACTTCTTCTCTAAGAGAAGTTTTATGAATTAGAGTAGTATGTGTAACATTATTACATCAACCAATATCTGGTTCTTTTCCTAGTCTAGTCACATGAAAGGCTGTACTTCTTAGTCCTTGCATGTGGACAGGGCCATGTGACTAGTCATGATGGCCAGTGTAATGGTATACATCATTTCCAGGCTGCGACAGTGAAATGCCCATGTATGATTCTCCAGGCTCTTTCTTGCTACACCAAGGAAATCATGGAGAAGGCCTTATGCTGAGATGGCAAGCCCAAAAGATTGAAGCAGCCAGAGTAACTAGGTCACCATGTGGAGGATAACTGCCCAGGAGAGCAGCCTGGACCCACCAGAGAATTTTACATGAGAGAGAAATAAACATTTGTTGCATTCAGCCTTTGAGATCTGGGGACTGTTTGTTACTGCAGTGTAACTTACCCCACCCTTACTAATAAAAGAAGGAATGTTCCAGGAAGTGCCTGTTATTTCTCCTCTGATCCCATCCTCTCCTCTAGCCAGGTATTCTTTTCTAAGCTAGACTTTTCTTCTCCAATCCTCTTCTGAGCCAGATAACCTTCCCAGGTCTTTCTTCCCCAGTCAAACCATCCTCAGACCCTGTTCAGTTATAGAGTTCATGCTTAACTGCTCAAACCTCAGGACACTGAAGACCCAAGAATCTTTCTCAGCCACATTGGCCGAAACAGGAAATTCTGCTGGAAACTCACCCAGTTGTTTCATGAAACAAAACCAGGAAAGCCCCATGGAGAATTAGTTTGGATATCAAGGGAACATAAAATATTTGACTTTCTTTACTTAGTAAGTACCTGTGTCTAACTAAATTGTGAAGCAGGTCAAGAGAACACTACATTCCCTTTATCCTGACACTTATATGCCAATCTTAGGACTTAAAATGTTGGTATAAAAATAGTTGCTTTTTCTTTTTCTGTGAGGTTAACACCTAAGTGTCTGGGAGGCTGTGTCAGGGAACCAAACTTGGCCCCCCAAGCATTTGCACAGAAAGACGCCTCCCTCACCAAAGAAAATGCCTCCTTGGCCTACAAGTCAGCCTTGTAGCAAGTCAAGCTTGTGAACTGCTCCATCTTCTCACTCGCACACCATGACTGCTGGGAGGAACACTGGGAACTAAATGGATCATCATTCTTTCTGATCTCACTGTGAGCTGAGCCAAGCACATCAACCAAACAAGGGACCCGTAGATGTGCTTTAAGAAATCTACTGAGATGAACTGTGACGTTAGTCAAGTAGATACCACTTAGATGAGATGTCTCCATTTGCTTTATAACCTCTTCAGAAGCAAATAATGGAAAACCTCATTATAGAGCCTTAATCAACTAACAGTTTAATTGATAATCTCTCCTGATTTGCTATTTTAGAGCTTCAAAGACCTCCATGAAGGTGAGACATAGACCTCAGAGAGTACCAGAATGTTATCCTGGCCCTCAGGAGACGGGAACTCTTTATCAGCTATAGAGAGGTCAGAAAGCAGTTAATTGTTATGGCCTGTGGACCATGGGCAGGGCAGAGACAATGCTGATCTTACTTTCTGCAGAGGATACTAATGGTTGCCTCAGTGGCAGGCCCTGTTAATTATCTACCCAATATTCTATGTCCCCTTCCCCTTCCTTCTCCAATTCTTTTGGGGTGGCAGTATGTCTGGTGAAAAATCATTCCTCAACAGAAGCCAATCATGACAACACTGCTTCCTGCTTTCTCAGACTCATTTGAAGATAAGAATGGCAGGTGACCTCATTAGGACCAATGAGATAAAAGGGCAAGTTTGCTAGGGGACTTCTGGGAAAATATTTTGCAATGAAAATGAAATGGACAAGCATGGATGGCATTAAACCCTGGGTTAAATGTAATGATAATGCTCAGTGATTTAGTAACCATTTTGTGATCATTATTAGGCCCCATGCATGAGGAAAAGCTTTAAGAGAAAGATTAAGATGGCAGACACACCCCCAATACACACACCCCAAGGACTTCCGCTTCTGGCTGAGATGGCATAACAGGGATCAGATTTACCCTTCTACCTGAAAGGAACATAAAAGAGGACAAAACACATGAAGTGTCAGATTTCAAGACCCTGGGACATCAGGCAATGAAAACCAGTGATATATAAGAGGCCAGGGGAAAAAAACAATGTGAGCCCTCTAATTGCCCCAGAATACTGCCTTGAAAGAGTTTCCAGGCTGTGGAGCAGGGAAGGGGAATCTATGTAGAGGTCAGAAGACTCCCTGAGTGGAGGTAAAAGGCTAGCACTTGAGGAGACCACAGCAGCTAAAGTTTACAGGACAGAGAACCAGATTAGAAAGAGGTATACAAAGAGAGAAATCCAGAGATCTGCAGAGGGTCCTCCTTGAGTTTTAGCCAATTACTGATCATAAAATGCATATAAGAAAATTACCTAAGGAGGCACCTGGGTGGTTCAGTCATTAAGTGTCTGCCTTCAGCTTGGGTCATGGTGCCGGGGTCCTGGGATCAAGCACTGCATTGGGCTCCCTGCTCAGCGGGGAAGCCTGCTTCTCCCTCTCCCACTCCCCCTGCTGTGTTCCCTCTCTCGCTGTCTCTCTCTCTGTCAAATAAATAAATAAAATCTTTTTAAAAAATTTAAAAAATTACCTAAGGCTGGAAAAAGTACCACCCAAATGGATTATGGTATGTTGCCTGACCATATGGAATTAAATTAGAAATGAATAATAGAAAGATCTCTGGAAAATCCTAAAATATTTAGAAACTAAACAGTTTTCTAAAAAATCATGACCAAAGAAATCAAGAGGAAAATTAGAAAGTAGTTTGAACTGGGAAAAAAATACAACATATCATATTTTATGGGATGCCACTAAAGCAGTGCCTAGGGGGTATATCATAGCATTAAACATCTAGGGGCGCCTGGGTGGCTCAGTTGGTTAAGCGACTGCCTTCGGCTCAGGTCATGATCCTGGAGTCCCGGGATCGAGTCCCGCATCGGGCTCCCTGCTCGGCAGGGAGTCTGCTTCTCCCTCTGACCCTCCTCCCTCTCATGCTCTCTGTCTCTCATTCTCTCTGTCTCAAATAAATAAATAAAATCTTTAAAAAAA
>NC_138375.1:90433092-90447225 GCF_054177405.1 Leptonychotes weddellii | reverse complement strand
CCGGGGCTTTTGTTCCCTGCGAGCTTTCCGTACAGCTTTGGAGGCCGAGAGTGAAAATGGCGGCCTCCCAATCTCCGCCCCGGAGGAGCCGAGAACACGGGGCCCCGCTCCTCGGTGCACCCCAGAGAAAAGCAGTCAGGCACTCCCGTCTCCCCGGTCTCCGGCCGCACTCCGTGCTCACCTGGCCTGTGACCGCGTGTTTCTATCTCTGTCACCCGACCCCGTGTGTTGTCTCCAAACCCAGCAGATCCTGGCGGTACGCTCCCGCGCCGCTCCTCCCAGGGAGGAAGGTGAGTCTCCCCAGATCTGCCGCTTGTTGGGTCCCTGCTGGAGGAGCAGTGGCCCGACTGTGCTGCGGATCACAGTTTACGGGAACCCCGAGCTGAGAGCCCGCGCCTCGGCTCGTCTCTGCAGCTGGCTTCCCCGCTCGGATACCTGGGAGCTCTGCCGCACTCAGGCACCCCCGGTCTTCCTGTGTCCCTGAGGGTCCTGAGACCACACTGTCCCACAAGGGTTCCATCCCCCGCTGAGCCACCAGAGTGACGTCCCTCAGCGGAGCAGACTTTTAAAAGTTCCGATTTTGTGCTCCGCGGCTCTATCACTTGCCCATAGCCAGCTCCCTCCCCCGCGGTCTATCTACCGAAATATCGCCTCGGATTTACTTCTCCGCACGTCCTACCTTCCAGAAAGTGGTCGCTTGTCTGTTCAGAGAGTTGCTGCTCTTCTTTTCTTTGATCTCCTGTTGAGTCTGTAGGTGTTCAGAATGGTTTGATCCCTATCTAGCTGAATTCCTGGGACCAGACGAAATTTAGGTCTCCTACCCCTCCGCCATCTTGCTCTGCCCTGGCTAGTGATTTTAACATGGTGAGTTTGTTATCACCAAATGGTGGATTTATATTCCTTTAAAGAAGATCAAACTTTTTTGGCAGGCAGTTTAAGTTACTTGTGGGTTTGAAGCCCGATCCATTTGAAGCCTGGTTTTTCAGCTCTTGTAGGGGAGTTGTAGAGTCCCCATTAGCCCAAAGCCAGTTTAACCCCACTTTTAAGGCATGGCCCTTCTGGGGTCTCTACTGAATGCCCCAGGTATTCAAGGCGATCTCTCCACCCTGCCTAGTGAGAACTTAAATGGTTTCGGGCCTACATGAGATCTGAAATTTATTTATGTCCTGCCTTCCTGTCAAGTATTCCTTTCTTTGAAGTTGTCATCCAGACTAGTGGGACTGCACCAGAGGCATAAACAGATCAGTGGAGGTCTGGGTAATTCCTGCCCTTTCTAAGTACTCTGCCCTGGAAAGTGTAGCCACCTCAATCTCTCTCAACTCCAGTCTCTGTTTAGATTTCTCTTTCTGGGCCATGGTCTGGACATTTCCTCCAGGCAAAAAGCCTAGGTGGTAGTAAGGCTCACCTCATTTTCTCCCTTTTCTCAGTTTTGTGCTGAGAAGCCTGCAAATTGTTTTTTTTTTTTATATTGTTTCCAGTTTTCTAGTTGTTTATGGTGGGAAGGTACTTCTGGATCATCTTATCAATGGGTGCACAAGTAACTACCCCACTCTTTTTTTTTTTTGTAGCACTAGGGTTTATTGAGCTCTGCCTTCATGCAGATGCTGGGGCTTGCCCATGGTGCTCTTGATGCATAAAGCCCAGATGTTCTGCCAGTTCCTCTTAAGCAATGACGCCAGGAAACTGACAGCCAAGTGGATGTTGTACACAAGCTCGTCCTTTGTCATCTTCACGGGGCCAACAGCCACTGCCAGACACAGCACCTTCTTCATCTGGCCTTTGATTCTGGACTTCACTTCATCCACTTTGGCCACCATGTTCTCATTGTGGGTCAACAAGGAGGGGAACTTGCCAGCCTTCCTGAGGCCTGGGCCAGGATTCATGGGATCTGCTTGATCAGAGATTCTGAAGCAAAAAAGGCATCATACTTCTTGGCTAGCTTCTTGACTCATGTTTTATTCTTGTTGAACTCCTTCAGTGCCTCAGTATCCATGAGGGGAAATATCCACAGCGTCAGCCTCATCACAATGCTGCTGGTCCCCCCAAAACACATACGGGGAATTCGGGGCAGGGAGTGGACTTAAGCCTGCTGGTGCCCAAGAAGGGTTTGTCCTTCTGAGGGCCTTAATTCTTCAAGCTGATGTGCAGCTCCACCATCTCCCAAGACTTTGGTGCACACGCTGGTTTCCATGCGGGACTTCCCGAGCCGCCTTCTACAGGGTGTCTGGGGAGACTGCTGCTCATGGTGCCATGCCACAATAAGCCAAAAAGAGAGTCAGTGCTCCAGGCTTACATTTTAATTTCCAGCACTGGATTACCAGATTGAGGGAGCCCCCACTATGAAACACAGACACTAAGACAAAAGGGGAAAAAGGACCAAGAAAACCCCAGATGATTCAGAGAGCAAAGTTTTAAAAAAAAATTTAATGAAAACCCTAAAAGGGACCCAAGAAGATACTGCATCACTGAAATCACAGAATGCCATGAATTTTTTTTAATGCAGGGAATAAAAAAGGTTTTGAAATTAAAAATATGCTAGAAGAAAGAAAAAATTCAGTATAAAGTATCAAAGATACAACTGAGGAAATTTTTCAGACAGTTGAACAAAAAGACAAGGAGATAGAAGGTACCAGAGAAGAGACAAATCCACAACAGGATTGATCAAGAGAGCCCAAATTTTCAATTCAAAGTATCTTTAGGAAAACAATATAGAAAAAAAGGAGGACAAGAAATTATGGAAAAAGAAAAGAAAACTTTCCGGGGCGCCTAAGTGGCTCAGTCGTTAAGCATCTGCCTTTGGCTCAGGTCATGATCCCAGGGTCCTGGGATCAAGCCCCACATCGGGCTCCCTGCTCTGCAGGAAGCCTGCTTCTCCCTCTCCTACTCCCCCTGCTTGTGTTCCCTCTCTCGCTCTGTCTCTCTATGTCAAATAAATAAATAAAAATCTTTAAAAATTAAAAAAGAAAAGAAAACTTCCCAAATAGGAGTGTGAGCCTCTAGATGAAAAAGGCCACTGACAGCTCAGCTCAATGAATTAAAGATCCTCACCAGGTAAACCATGACCAAAACTCAGGACACCTGAACAAATGAGATGCTCTCAGAAGCATACAAAATGTCAAGGATTAGAAAGGCAGAGCGACACAGGAAATGAGAGGACAATAGGCTAGTGCCTACAACTTCTAAGAGGACATGATTGCCATCTGGAAATTCATACCCTGATGAACTACCAAGTGAATGTAAGGGTCTAATAGAAGTATTTTCAAACACTCACTGCAACAAAAATTTGACCCTCCATTCATTCTCATGAAGCAGCAGAAGGATGTGCCCCATCAATCACAATGACAACCCAGGGTCCAGAAAACGAGGCATCTCGAACAAGAGACCGTGGGAACCCCCTGGAAAATGCCAGAGGTGGGGAGCTCCAGGGTGATAGCTGTGCAGCCAGCTCCGAGGACAGTTAGTGTAGGCTGGAGGGGGACAATGGTAAGGGAATGTTCAGAGAAGGGGACAGGGGACCTGATTATTGACTTGATATGACTATTGTGAAGAGTTTTCATTTAGCGTGTTATTTAGAATTACGAAGGCAAATATGAACAATGGAGAAGATTTGAAAATCTGGGTCGTGGGAACTGGAGATCAGGAGGGCCTTGGGGAGTGACTGTTATTTTTTGTTTTAACCCTGTACTTCTGTCTGATTGTTAAAACTCTTCATTTATGGGGCGCCTGCCTGGGTGGCTCAGTCGTTAAGCGTCTGCCTTCGTCTCAGGTCATGATCCCAGGGTCCTGGGATCGAGCCCTGCATCGGGCTCCCTGCTCGGCGGGAAGCCTGCGTCTCCCTCTCCCACTCCCCCTGCTTGGGTTCCCTCTCTCGCTGTGTCTCTCTCTGTCAAATAAATAAAATCTTTAAAAAAAACAAAACAAAACAACTCTTCATTTATTACTTCAATAAATAAAAGAATACTAAAAGGGTAAGAGGCCTAGAAATAAAAGTACAGGGTAGGTGTGGCCGTCATATCCAGGAAAGCTAGACCCCTGGAAAACTGGAGTTCCTGGGGTGAATTTAGAAGGGACCTTACCAGAGGACCAATTTAGGGAGAAATGTAACTGTGAAGGCTGACTGGAAATTTCTGTTACCAAGTCTGCACGTTCTCTCAATAGAGAAACAGATTCAAGAAGTCTAGTTACATTCAGAAGGTTGCTTGATAAAGAGGAAATCAAAGTGAAGGGAGTTATATAGTCCCCAGAAATATTTCTTTTCTTTTTTAAGATTTTACTTATTTATTTGTCAGAGAGGGAGAGAGAGAGCACAAGCAGGGGGAGCGGCAGAAGGAGAGAGAGAAGCAGACTCCCCACTGAGCAGGGAGCCCGATGTGGGGCTCGATCCCAGGACCCTGGGATCGTGACCTGAGCTGAAGGCAGATGCTTAACTGACTGAGCCCCTAGTCTTTAGAAATATTTCATTCAAAAAAAAAAATTTCATTCAGACCACGATCAAAATCGCCTGGTGAGTCACCTGCTCCTTTAAGAGCTATCAGAGATCAGCAAACTTTCTCTGTCAAGGTCTAGATATTCAACGTTTCCACTGTGCAAGGCTGTCTCTGTCCCAGCTGGTCAACTCAGCTGTTACAGCTGGTTATCCCCGTTTTATCTGACCTGGTGTTAGCATGTTTTGCTTTTTCATCCAGTTTCTGTTTTTATTTCTGTTCCAAGAGAAATAACAGGATTTGCACCAGTGGACTTTCTAGAACAAGTTGGATCATGGCTAAGATGTCAAGAAGAGTCTATTCATTTTGGTTTGTCATTAGGATTTCATTTCATGAAAGGAGGTTTCGTGAGATTCTCACTAACATGCAAGGACAATTTCAGGTTCATTCTGTGAACTTACAGATGTTCTTTAAAGAACCGCAGACATTTTCTTACCGCGTGGCTATTGGACCAGCTCTGCCTTTTGTGTTTGTTTTCACCGCGGTTAAAAACCACAGCAATTACTCAAATGCAAAGAACTGAAACAGCAAGAATTAATGTTTGGCTCTTGGAAATTGAACATTTTGCTTTTCCACTTGCTTGCAATCTATCTTATTTAGTCTGCTGAGAGCAAAAAGGCAAAATAAAGAATGTTTTCCAAGATCTGTTCAGAGGACAAGCAGCAATTGTAGATTCAGTCACAAAGCTCAGAATTTCAGTCATTCAGCACCTGCTTACTGGGTGTTTACGGGGGGCTTGGTGCATACAGAACAGAGCACCGAACAACACACCAAATTTGTGGTCGTGTATTATGTAGCCACAGGTGCCGATATTGGGATGCCTCAAGGACCCAGGCACTACACATGGCCTCGGCTTCTCATAGTGTGGTAGTGAGGTTCGGAGACAGAGCTTCCCCAGAGCAAGGGTCCCAAGAGCATAACCTTCCAGAGATCAGGGCAGAGGCTCTTCTTGCCTGGCCTAGGAAGTCACACTAACATCACTTCCATCATACGTCACAAGCTCACTCAGATTCTAGGAGAGGGGATATAGGCTCCATCTCTCAATTGTTGAATTTGTGACCATCTTCTAAAACTGCCTCAAGGAGTTGGCCATTTGGAGCAGGGAGTAGAATGGTCAAGATCTGTACTGTCCATTCTGGAAGCAGCTGGTCACATGGGGCTATTTAAATGGGAATTAGGGACACTTGGGTGGCTCAGTCAGTTAAGCGTCTGCCTTCGGCTCAGGTCATGATCCCAGGGTCCTGGGATCGAGCCCCAGGTCGAGCCCCGAGTCAGGGTCCCTGCTCAGCGGGAAGCCTGCTTCTCCGTCTCCCACTCCCCCTGCTTGTGTTCCCTCTCTCGCTGTGTCTCTCTCTGTCAAATAAATAAATAAAATCTTTAAAAATAGATAAATAAGTGGAAACTAATCATGTTGCAAGCACTCCAGAGCTGCACGTGGCTAGGGGCTACCATGCTGGAGAACACAGCCAGCACTGTGGGAGGTTCTGCTGGACGTGCTGCCCTGGGTGGATGTAACTGGGCCAGTTCTCTGAGTTAGAACATACATGGACTTGGAAGTGGAATAGAAAAAAGCCCTGGCTTTACATACACTATATGCCACTTAACTGAATTTAAATAAAATTAAATTAAAAAAATAAAGTACACAATGAATATACTTTCCCCAATATTTGTCCTTCCTGAAAAGAAGGAAAGAGAGAAAGAAAGGGAGAAAGAAAGAGAAAGAAAGAGAGAAAGAAAGGGAAAGAAAGAAAACGTGGCTTTAAGGACAGGTTCTTTGGCTGCTTTTTGCTGTTGTGTGCCTAGTGTCTAGTGCATAATAGGCCTTCACAATTTTTTTATGGAACGAAAGGATGTATACATAGGGAAGGCTTAAGTATACCACGTGCCAAGGTAGAGAAAAAGGGCCTCAGATGAGAGTGGAGTAGACCAGGGTCAGATCACACAGGGCCTTTCTTTCTTAAGGAGTTTATATTTTATTTTAAGTAAAATAGAACTCGCATAATATGTTGTTTCATATTTTGCTTATTTATGAGAGGCCTAAAAAGAAATAAATTTATTGCGGCTAGTGGGCTTATTTGTTAGTAAAAAAGGCAGTAGACAGAAATCTAGAAATAACAAAGGCCTAACCAAATTAGAAATCTATTTATCTCTGCTTATATAAGTGTAGGCTCCTATGGCAACTCCAGAATAATCAGGAACCCAGGCTCTTGATTGGGCCTTCTACTTTATTATCCAAGATGTCTACTTTGGTCCAGTTTTTTTTAATCTGCTTTCTAGACAGGAGAAAGAGAGAGAGGGTGAGCTGCTGGCCCTCATATCCAGGATGATGATCTCACTTCCTCTAGGTCTTTTTTTTTTTTTTTAAAGATTTGATTCTTTTATTTGAGAGAATGGGAGAGATAGAGAGAGCGTATGAGTGAAGGGAGGGGCAGAGGGAGAGGAAGCAGATTCCCTGCTGAGCCCAACACTGGGTTTGATCCCAGGACCCTGAAATCATGACCTGAGCCGAAGGGAGATGCTTAACCGACTGAGCCACCCAGGCACCACTTACCTCTAGCTTCTTAACTTAATTATATCTGCAAAAACTCTTCCTCCAAATAAGGTCATATTCACAGTTATGGGTGGAGGTCTTGTACGTCTGCTCAGTTTAAGGACACTTCTCAGAAAGTTGCACAAAAAACTTCCACTATATCCCTTTGGCCAGTTCTTGATCATATGACCACATCTACCTTGCAAGGGAGGCTAGGATACATAATCTTTATCCTGGGAAATATGTCTTCAGCTAGGAAGGAGAGTTCTATTACTCCAGAAGCCAAGGCAAGACATGAGGGGCAGCAACTATCAGTCTCTGGCAGAGCTGTGTGCACAGGTGTGTTTCCACTAGACCATGAGCTCCTGGAGAAGGAGTGAGTCTAATTCATCCCCAATCCCCAGCACAAAGCATGGTGCTTAACATGCAGTAACTCAGCATTGATTGTGTGCTGAATTGCATGCTTCTCCATTTCAAGGTTCTTAAATTCCAATCCCTTTCTCAGAAAGATTTATTTCTTAGAAGCACATTCCCTGCACACCCCGTCCTCCCCCCCCGCCCCCCGGGCCCTGCTTGCTGAAGAATGAGGGGACTTTTCTCCCATCTTCACCCTGAGAATCTGATGGGGCTCCTGGAGATAAACACAAGTGCAGGGTCCTCCTGGAATTCCTCCACTCTTAAGCTCGTCCCCACTGAGTCCCCAGCAATGTGCCACTTAGAGTTGAAGTAATTCCTCTGGTACTGGCTCTAGCCGTGGACTATGCTCCTGGGAGGTTGGTGATGCTTTGTATTTGCCTGTCTCTCCAAGGTTTGGGGGGACAGCTCGCCTCGTGACATCTGTTCTCTGAGGCATCCAAAAAAGAGTTGTTGATTTTCAGTTTGTTTAGCTCTCTTCTTACTGAGATGGTTCAGAAGAGGATGGATTGGTAGGGGGACAACAAGAAAGAGAGAAAAGGTGAGGGGCAGGGAGGAGAGGCAGGAAACACAGGAAATAAGGACACTCACGAGCCAGGAGCTCCACCTTCCCGCAGTCACCCCACATCTTCCACCAGCCGGGTATGCACTCAACTGGCCCCCCAATTCCAACTGCCGCCGCCACACGGGCCATTTTCAACTCTGATTGGTTAGTAGAATCCCCTGTGGAGCTATTATAGTGCCCTGCACCTAGGTCTCCCCTAATTAGAAACACGTTAGGGGCTTCTCAAGTGTCATTGGTGCTGAGAACCCGTGATCTAGAGTCTTGCTCCTCGGGGGATGGTCCACGGACAGGCAGCATTGGCATGGCTTGGGAGCTTGGCAGAGAGGCAGCATCTCAGACCCGACCCCAGACCTACCCAATCGGAATTTGCAGTTTAACAAGATCCACCGGTGATTTCTATGCACATTAAAGTTCGAGAAACTCTGATGAGATGACCCTCCTATAACCCCCACGATGGCTATCCTCACGAAGCAGACGGCTCCCCAAGACATGCTATGTGAGCCAGGTGTCCTGCCCAGCACATGGTGTCAGCGGAGAAGTCTGATTCGGCCGCATAGATAGCAAGCCTGCTGTCATTCCCTAAGCCTAATGTGTTTGACATAGAGAGAATTCGATCTTCCAGCAGGGAAAGGGGCTTGGGCCCTTTAGTCTGAAACATCGATACAGGGTTCATTAACTTCAACATCCACAAGAGTAAAAACCACTCTGGTTGGATTAATTGAATAGGTTATAACTGAAGAATTGGGGTTAACTTGGAGGCTAGGGTTGGAAACAGGCGTAAGAGACTTCAGTGGAAAAGCAGATTCAAGCATGAGACCAAGAGAATGACATTGAGAGGAAGGAAGCCAGGGGAGGAAGACGAAGGTCAAGTCAGCTGGGGGTGTGGGGAGCACAACAGGGAGGGCTGGTGGCCTCCAACAGAGCGACTAACAGAGGAAAGGCAACAGTGGCCCCAAGTACCCATTCCCCCCATGCCCCACAGATGCGTTCCTCAACCATGGCTTCCTGTTTACTTCTGTAAGCTCTGGTTGCCTCCGTCCCTACAACATCTCAGTACTGTGTGGAATAAAATAACCGTGGGCATGTGTCCAGCCCTTTGCTGCTCACTGGAACTGGTGCATAAAGACGGGTAGTGTGAACTGGCTAAGGGCTTGGCCTTTGGAGCCACAAAGCCTCAATTCCAAACTCCGCTCTACACTTACTCACTGGGGACCTTGGACAAGTCAGTTGACTTCCTTGGGGTTGTCATCATCTACAAAATAAAGATGATAAGGGCAACCACTCATAACGGTAAAGGCAGAAGGATTTGAAGCAAAGACTACCGTGCTTGGCACAGTGATATACACATATACACACGTACATATGGTATATCATTTGATATATTTTTAATATATATTTATGTGTATTTAATATATTTAATACATAATATATATTAATAATCCGAGAAGGAACCGAGACCTGATTCTTTTGGCTTTTTTTGTCGGAAGATTGTTCACCATTCTTTGTGACCTGTCTAGGTTCCTTCGAGAGTGCTAAATGAGAGTAATAACACTTAAAAAGTTATTTTATTTTATTATTATTTTGAAAAGATTTATTAATTTATTTTAGAGAGAGAGAGTGTGTGTGTGAGTGAGGGGAGCGGCAGAGGGAGAGTGAGAAAGAATCCTCAAGCCAACTCCATGCTGAGTGTGGAGCCCGTGAGGATCTCAATCCCAGGAGCCCAAGATCATGACCTGAGCTGACATCAAGAGTCAGCTGCTTAACAGACGGAGCCACCCAGGTGCCCCTTAAAAAGTTATTTTAAACAAATTAATGTGCAGAACTTATTTGGATCCTGATTTATTTATTTATTTATTTATTTTTAAGATTTTATTTATTTATTTGACACAGAGAGAGAGAGAGCACAAGCAGGGGGAGCAGCAGGCAGAGGGAGAAGCAGGCCTCCCGAGGAGCAGGGAGCCCGATGCGGGGCTCGATCCCAGGACCCTGGGATCATGACCTGAGCTGAAGGCAGACGCTTAACAACTGAGCCACCCAGGCGCCACCTTGGATCCTGATTTAAACAAATGGTGGCTACAAAGATATATGTGATACAATTGGGAAATTTTGAAAATGGACTCATTGTTACATATTAAGGAATTGTTAATTTTGTTAGGTGTGGTTATGTTAAAAAAAAAAAGATCTTGACACTTAGATTCATCTTAAAGCATTAGGTAAGATCATCTAATATTGCCAACATTTGACTTCTTTTGACCTATAAAAACAGCAGTTGCATATGGCTCAAATATGGACAAAACAGGTATGTCTCTGGCACTTCCCTGCTCACCAGGACCCGAGCATAAAGCACAGGTAGACTGCAGGGCCTAAGTGAAGTAATATGATTCTGGGATTTTCTTTTAAAATGTTTCTGGGGAAAACAGGGTGGAGAGAGGCCCGTATCCTTGGGTTTTTGTTATGAGAGAGAAACAAGAGTTTCTGTCTCTTTCTCTCTTTTTCTTTTTAAAAAATGGGCCAGGCTCTTTGCTTTCTTTTCAGGAACAAGAAGTTATGCCCTGGCAGGGATTTGGAAAGTCCCAGGGACCCTGATTAGCCTAATTTAGGCAGTGTTTCCACTCCGTAGACCAATCACTGTGGCTGTGGCCGTGAGGCCCTGTGCCTACCCCGTCTGTAGCCAGGAGGAGTATTTTCTGAAGACTTGGGAGGGAGAAGGGCTCAGCAGACCCAAGTGATAGCCATCCTTCTAAGGCCTTTGGTTGTACTAGCTATTAGATTATAAACCATCTTGGCTTACAGATTATGTCTTTTTCCTTCGTGGTTGCTTAGTTGGCTTTTTTTCCAGCTTTTATGTTAAAGTTTATAGAGCTGGCTGCAAACTTGGTTGCAAAAAAGTAGCAGTTTCCATTTCTTACCCCATTTCCCTTCTTCAGTGGCAACTAGTTTCAACTCTCTGAACTGGTTCTTTCGGTTTTATTTCCACCTAGCGAAATGGCATTTTTCTATTGCTATACTTGATTTTTCAGTTTTAGGCATAATCTGTTGATTCCTACCATGGGAGATAATATCTTTCACACACACACACACACACACACACACACACCTACACTCCCCACCCCATACATTCATCCTTTCTATCCCCCAAACTCACAATAAGTTCTATCAGTATCATGTTGACTGGATCAGGATTTAAAAGTCACATGTTAAATGTTAAGTGGTTAACATTACAGGATTACAACCATGTCAACAGTTTCCAGCTGAGCCACAGCTGCACAAGCTTTTGCTCTCCTTTGGGCTCATCATTTTTCCCCATAGACATTCAGTCCCTAATTCTGCCATGGTCTATTTTGCCTCTAAACAAATACATTCAGATTTATGAGGCATTCTATATCTTCATCATCCCAAAGAATTATCTGAAGCTTGCTGACCTACTCCAATGTGAACTGGACGCCACTTCCCTTTCTTCCATGTTGGACTCCCTACTTCCTATGGAGGTGGCCTTCCCAACAACCATTGGTGAAACCACCTGTAAAACTGGATCAATAATTATCCTGAATAAAAAAGAATTAGTAGCCGTTAAGAGTAAATTGAATCATGGACGATAATTATTGCAATGAAACTTACCTGTTCCGTTTTGCTGTTTAAAACAATGGGAAACGTAGGAGCTAGTTTCCCTTAGGCAGATAATTTTGCTGAGTTTTCTAGATCCCCCCCCTTTTTTTTTGAGCATCCACCCATGGTTGAAGTAGAAACTTAGAAACATTTAAAGATGACATATAACTCTGTATCTATTTTGCATTAGCATTCCTGTAGCAGCTTGAAACAGTGAGGTTAGAATGATATGGCTCTCTGTTTCAATATTTTAAATTTTTTTAGGGCTGTCACACTGAAATGTTCGTGAAAAATTCCATCTGGGTACTCTGCCTCACCAGCATACATCTTGAAGAGAATTAACACCCGGGTCTGAATTTGAGACTTCACTGCACTAATTTCAGGTTAACTAGACCCCCAAAATTCATTTTTTTACTTACATTTTATAAAATGGTTCCTAGTAAGGCAGGAGTGTGGTTGAAAATAATTTGGGGAGGACTTATAGTTAAGGAAATATATCAGCTTCAGTCGTTATTAAATATATATAGATAACCACCTCTTCAACAATGTAGAGAGAGCATGTAAACTATTTCTGAACTTCTGATCACAGCTTTTTAGGATCTGGAGGTACGTGTGCTTATTGTAATATTTGGTGCTTTCTAAATGCTAACTTGGCCAAATGTTTCTAATGTAAAGAAACAGTTTCAGGAAAGATATCCTAATAGTGGTTCTCAAAGTGTGGTCTAGAACAGCATGAGCAAATTCACCTCTCCTGTCACTGCTCCACTTAATGAAAAAGTGGACAAGGGAGAAAGGAAACAATTTGTGTCTTAACACACCCTTTTAGTGATTCTGCTGCAGACTAAGGTTTGAAAACCATCGTCCTAGGAAAACACTGTAAGTTAGTAACAGAGACCCAAGGTAACAGTAGCTTAAAGTATGTATCAGGTTTTTTTACCCGTAAAAGAAGCCGAAGTAGGTGGTCTTGGATGGTTCAAATGTTATATTTTCATTCTTTCCTTGCCATAGAAATTGTATCCCCATGTTTTTAAAATGGCAGCTGAGGGATGCCTGGGTGGCTCAGTCGCTAAGCGTCTGCCTTCGGCTCAGGTCATGATCCCAGGGTCCTGGGATCGAGCCCTGCAGCGGGCTCCCTGCTTGGCAGGAAGCCTGCTTCTCCCTCTCCCATTCCCCTGCTTGTGTTCCCTCTCTTGCTGTGTCTCTCTCTCTGTAAAATAAATAAAATCTTAAAAAAAAATAAAATGGCAGCTGAAATTACAGCTACTATAAACACATTCTAAACAGTAGGAAAAAGCAAGGCAGGTGTAGGGAAGGTGAACCAAGTAAGCCGTCTTTTAACTGTATTCTCAGATGCCCCACGCAATGACTTCTGCTTTTTCTTATTTGCAATCCCTAGTGAAAGGGAGGCTGGGAAATAGCAGTTGGTCATATTATTGCTCAGAATAAAAATACACAGAGGCCAGGGAGAATGGGTATTAGAAGGAACCGGCAGCCTTTAGAGCCTTCCTGGAATAGAGTTAAACATCAAAAGTAAGGCTTTCAGAATATGAGCACTACATTAACCATACATTAAAACACCTTCTTTGATCTGTTAGAGGAATGGCTGCATCCTTGCGTAAGACAAAGGTTTTTGCTCACTTTGAGAATCAGAATAGTCATTTATCAGAATAAGTATATACAGTTTATTTCACATAGGTTGAGGCCATGTTTGATATACACCAACCAAATGTCCTATGCAATTCTCCGACAGGGTGATATGTCAAAGAATATGTAACATATGAAAAGTGATCAGTTAAAAAAAAATCCATTCTCTTCAGAATTGTAATTCCTTTTTCAGAAAGCAACTCAAGGAAAGGAGAAGCTATATGTATAAAGCTGTTCACAGCACTGTTTTATATGACAGCAAAGAAAAAAAAGTTAAGTAGTTTACAATCCAAATGCCCTATAACAAAGGAAAGGCTGAGTGAATTATGGTCTGACCATTAGATAGCCATAAAGATCATGCAGGAACATGGGAAAGTGATTGCAAATATATTGGCGGTGGGCAGAGAGATAAAAAGTGTGTATGTATGTGGGTAAGATTAGAAGAGCATTCAGAGTGGAGAAAGGGGAACCCTCTTACACTGTTGATGGGAATGCAAGCTGGTGCAGCCACTCTGGAAAACAGGATGGAGGTTCCTTAAAAAGTTGAAAATAGAGCTACCCTATGACCCAGCAATTGCACTACTGGGTATTTACCCCAAAGATACAAATGTAGGGATCCGAAGGGGTACATGCACCCCGATGTTTATAGCAGCAATGTCCACGATAGCCAAACTATGGAAAGAGCCAGATGAATGGACAAAGAAGATGTGGTATATATATATACAATGGAATATCACACAGCCATCAAAAAATGAAATCTTGCCATTTGCAATGATGTGGATGGAACTAGAGGGTATTATGCTAAGCAAAATAAGTCAATCAGAGAAAAACAATTATCATATGATTTCACTCATATGTGGAATTTAAGAAACAAAACAGGAGCATGGGGG
>NC_138375.1:90384898-90432992 GCF_054177405.1 Leptonychotes weddellii | reverse complement strand
ATAAAAATAAAATAAAAAGACTGATGAAACACTGAAGTCTACTTCTGAAACTAATAATACACTACATGTTAATTAATTGAATTTAAATAAATTAAAAAAACATTCAGAGAACTATAATGGTTTTGTCAGGGTGTAGAATTATGAATATAAATGATTTCTGTTTACATATCTTTTATTCTATAACAATGACAACAAAAAAAGTAAAATAAATTCACCAAAGTCACAGACCATATTTTTCCCTTAGATTCTCTTCTGGCTGTTTGTCTTCTCCATGATTCAATCCCAGATGCTCCCAGGAAGGACTCTGCTGCTCTATGTGAAGGCCACACCTGAGGCCAGGTGATAGTCAACATACCCATGTGTGTTGATACACTGACCATTTGTCTTTGAAGCAAAGCTCAAGCTGTTTGTTATGCATCTTCCCAGGAATATCTTTCCAAAAGTGAGAATAAATTTGCAATCATCTGTTCTCTCTGCCAGGGTTTCCCCATAATCAGTTTCATGAGATGAGAAACCACTTGTCCTAGTTCATATGTAGATTTGTAGATCCCAAAGGGAATAAAAAATATATAGAACTGATCACCTAGGAATCAAGCCTATGGGTCTTCAATATGATGATAAATACCCCACCCGCAACTGCTACCAAAAGTCCAAATCCTTCCATGAGAGTACTGTGGATTTGCATCGTTGTCCAGTTTGGCAAGAGCAAGAATTAATCATAGGTTAAGAGTAGATGTTAATTTTTATTATGTCGAAGATTCCCAAAATGGCCTTATTCCTTGAGGTGGATTGTGATTTGTGAGTGTGACCTGCATACTCCTTGCCAGCTTGGGACGTTGGTGACTTATGGCTTTACACAGGATGACAGAAGAACACTGGTCAGGGGCATTTTCCAAGTGTGTGGGAGGCATAGAGATCAGCCATATGAAATAGTCCTTAGCTTAGCAGAGCTAGGAAAGGTGGTGATATTCAGAACAGAGGGGAAGTTCACCAGGAATCAGCCACCAACCAAACCTAAGGGCCCAGGGGGCTCACCCCAAGGCAGGGGTCCTGGTGTGGAGAGAAGAGGCTTGATTCTCCAGGGACCGAGGGACCTGACATGAAGAGCTCGGTCTCCCCTACCTATAACGTCCACAAAGTAATCCAGCACACAGGAATACTTGTTTAGATAATTCATCTTAGACGAGAAGTCAATCTGGGGGAGAATGAAGACAGATCCTGAGAGATTCCTTCAAATTAAACAATTCAATTTCAAGTGCCCATATTTTGTGTATTATACACACACGAATTCTTTAACTCTGAAGTGAAATCAACTGTGCTCTTCAAATACTGGGCAAGTGTCATAAATGGAAAGAGTCTTTGTGGAGAACCGGTACCAGGAGAGAAAGGAAACATCACAAATTCCAGGGGTTTGGTTTTCGGAGCATATTTTACTTTACAATCCAAGAGAATTAACATCTGCTAGCAGCATAATACCAAAATGCAACATCAGTCTATTTAAAACTCCTATAATGGGAAATACGTCTTTCAAAAATGGTTAAAAAAAACAACAAAAACAGCTGTAACATACATATAGTACATTCACTTTCCATTCTCAAAGAAGATTGTCATTTTTGTTTTCATGAAATATGTCAAAATATATATATGTGTGTGTCTGTATAATATTCACATTCTGGAAGGCAAGAGAAATCTTCAAATTTAATTCTGTAAATTTAAACATTTTATTTGTGTATATATATATATTTTGTCCACTTAGAATAACCAAAACATTAAAAATAGTAGCAACATTGATCTTTAAATATTATAATGTTACAGTAGATCGTTCACATAATGTAGATCTATATTAGTAGCTCTTTCATTATTAATATCTAATACAATTTACAGACTTCAAGGTCCTGGTCTCGTTGCCAAATAACTTAGAATCTAGATTCAATAAATACTATGCAAAGGATAATTATAAAATACAGACTGTAAAACATTTTCTAGATCACAAAAAAATCATACCAAAAGGTTTTAATCAGGTCTGAAGGAGGTTCAAAGACATGTAAGGAAACTGCAGGATTCCCAAGGCAAAAGAGATGACCTGACAAGCTCCCTGAAATGTTGAACTGAATCCCAGGAAATGTGTCAATGGGGACAAGAAGGCACTGGGGCCATGTTTCATTGGAGTATGGCATGAAAGTAATTAACAACTGGAAAATTTCCAGGGATAGAATCATTTCTCACCAGGAGGCAAGACACTGGATAGGAGATCGATATTTACTTTTCATTTATTCCGATGGCCAAACACATAAAAACCAAGATTTCAGTGGGGCCTTGTGTTGAAGCCTACAAGGCAGAAAAAATTGATCCAAGCCACTGGATCGATGTGCTGATCCTGTTGGCTTAAAAAGAACTTCAGATGTGGTAACGGGATTCTTTGTACCTAGATTGATTCACAGAAGTTGCTCCTATGATTGTGGCTTCTTTTATATGTCAAAGGTTTTCCAGAAGAGGTAAATGGTAAAGTCACACAATGGGGCTGGATCTCTCTTTGCCCTGTAATGAGACTACTCTCTGATATTTACTGTTGATAGTTTGTCTCCATTTTTAAACCAATTCACACACTATTTTGATTCTCTCTCTCTCTCTCTCTCACACACACACACACACACACACACAGTGTGAGGAGGCCAGGGTAGGCTCCAAGTACTCACTTTAAAGACCAGGAAAACTGAGGCTCATAGAGACCAAAATGACTTAGCTTGTCACAGTCACACACACAATCAAACTGATAAGTATCTTCTGCAGAACTTAACTCTATCCAACAGTTACTTATTTTCTTTTTAAGATTTATTTATTTTTAAACATTTATTTATTTTGGGGGGGGGATAGGCAGCGGGAGAGAATTTTAAGCAGACTCCTCACTGAGCATGGAGCCCTGCATGAGGCTTGATATCATGACCCTGAAATCATGACCTGAGCTGAAACCAAGAGTCAGACGCTTAACCGACTGAGCCACCCAGGCGCCCCCAACAGTTACTTATTTTTAAGAACAGGAGCTTGGTCATAGTTGTTTTCTGAAGAATGAAGTAATTTGAAGGGTGCGGGGGATAAGAGGAAGAAAAATGAGCTGGAGAGAAGTGGTACCACTTGGCAGTCAGTATCATAAACTTTAAAACCAGCAAAGTGCATTTCACATGTAGAACACAGACATTTACAAAAAGATTTAAATACTCTAGTCTTCCAGATAGTCTCATATTGGCCATGATTACTACATCTTTATGTAGATGCTGAGGCTGACACTGAAACATAAGATCAGCAAGAAATTTTTACATGAGTTCCATGATTTCCCAAGAGATGTAAAAAAATGTTACAACCTGTTCTCAGGACGCTGCTCCTGTCCCATTTCACCTCCGGCACAGTACAGTGACATTAAAATAGGTGTATATTTGATTCGTTTAGGGGTTTTCTAAGGTGTAGGTTTTACAAAATACCACTAATGAATATTCTTGCTATGTCCTAAAGAAACTTTGCTTTTTCTCTCTGTATCTAAGCTGAGAAGACTTTAGTGGGCTTAGAGCTTTTGTAAGTTTAAGTTTGGATTCTACTTGGATAGTTACTGGAGACGTAAGCAAAAATTTTAAATGACCATAAGAGGTAATTTAGAAAGCTGTCATATTTTACACAACCTTTTCAAGAAAATTCAGTGACTCTTAGCTTAATGGCTCCATAGCGCAAAATTACACTAATTCCACTGTAAAAAACCTACATGTAATGATAATCTATGAGCTAGAAGACTTAAGTTCAACGTTCAGGAATGTAACGCTTTGAACTAATAATCAAGTTCTTATTTTTAATCAATAATTTTAAAGAACTAATTGAATTAAAAAAGAGACCATTCATGAAACCATTGTGCAACATGATTCTAAAGTCCTATAAATCCCTTTGTTTCCCTTCAGGCACCACCTGTCCCAGTCCCCCCACCCCCCACCCAGCCTCCCTAACATTCACACACTATATGCCCCGCCAACAGAGTCTTCGGACTCTGAATTGAAAGGGTGAGGCACCAATAGGAAAATGCTTTGGCAAGCAGGAAACTGGACAATTCTTTGAGCTTTCCTGAGGTAGTGGAGTTTCTCCTAATATTCTAATGGCTAAGAAAAGTCTGGGGAGCTGAATTAAGAGACAAGTGGAGTGTTGGTCATTATACTTAAACACTACCCTGAAATTGGTGGTTTCAGTGGTTATGTGATTATCCCACTCTCCAACACCTTTTCAGTAGAATCCTGACTGCTATGTGGAGAACTTGATACTAAGGTTGCTGTGGAACTAGGGCAAGCCTTGAAGGCATTGTATAACTCATTACAATTTGAATCTAATTCCTACACATTTCTATAAAAGTACCTGGCATACAGTTGGAGCTCAGTATCAGTAGTTGCTGAGCTCTGATGATGGACTGTTTAAAATCTCTGATTTAGCTCCATAAGGTTACAAGGAAAAACAAAAAACACCCAACCAAATGCAGGCTAATTGTCGCCTTTGTGCATGGAATTTTGGACACCTCGCAAACTGTGAGGAGGTTAAGCTTGAATGGTACTGGGTTGGTGTAGCACACAAGTCCATATGAGCTCTAGTTATCAGATGCCTTCTTTCTATCATGATTTTATCATGATGTGATTACGGGATTTTTAGCCATAAGTAACTTTTTTGAAGACATAGCAATCCATTGTCTCTGTTGCTCTTCAAGCTTTTCTGCCAGGCATTTAATCAAGACAGGATCCACCTTAGAATCAAATTTATTAGCAAACCAATGTCCGTCATTTATAAGCCACCTTAATTCCGCTGCTCCAAAGATACACACACTTCGAAGGTGGGAGCCGGTACAACGGGGATACAAAAGCCCTTCATGATAGTTCCACTTGACAAGGCGGGTCTTACTCTGTAAGTCAGACACATCCTGGGCTGACCTAGAAATCTCCCCAGGTATTCCTGGTACCCGAATTAAGGTAGCCCAAAAATGTTCATCAGGCGAGTATGTATCTTTAGACCAGGCAAAAAAGTCTTTAACGAGGGAGTTGTTGAAAATATATTTAACAAATGCTCGACTTAAAACAAAA
The DNA here is from genome assembly GCF_054177405.1 of Leptonychotes weddellii. NCBI lineage: Eukaryota > Metazoa > Chordata > Mammalia > Carnivora > Phocidae > Leptonychotes > Leptonychotes weddellii. The sequence goes on along the minus strand of NC_138375.1, from coordinate 90,427,893 downwards.
TAAGCACTGCCAACAAATATCTCAATGTTATGAGGGGGGGCTTCCTTGGAGATGTTTGTCCTTATTGGTAGCTTCACATATTCATAAGGCACCTGTCTGAGTTCATGGTGGTAAGTGAATCTTTCCATTTTACTGTTAGGGGGTTTCACCGTTTCTAACATATTTGCTCCATTGAGTTTCTTTAACTCTGACACTAATTCAAAGTTTGACTTCAAAGGAAAATCTTGCCCACACAGATTGATAACATATTTCCACTGAACCGAGGACCTGAGGAGGTCTGACAAGCAATTCAGATCAGCTTGGAGTCTGGAAATGTGTGCATATTGCACTGTCTCTAATTTGGAGGCAATGAAAACATTGGGGAAGCACTTAGCTAAATTGTTCATGGCAACTTTGAAGGTATCAGGTGATTTATGGTCATAATGCATGCAGTACACATTGTGCTGGTTGTATATGGCATGAAGTAGCCTTTCAACCATAATGGCGTCTTTATGAACGACCAAAGAATAGGCTATTGGGAAGCTCTTCTCCTCCCTTGAAACAGGCTTTTGATGGTACTTTCTCAGGGTCTGATAAATGTCACAATCACTGGTTATCGCCACAACATCCTCATCATCCAAGTCGATGATGTCTCTCCTTCTTATTTCCAGACTCTTGCCAATTTCCAAAGGTGCCTGTTCATAGACACCTGAACAGTTAACTTCATACCTGACTTCATTTTTCACACTGGTGTATCTGTTCCTTACAAAAGGCGAGGTACTCAGGGAGGATTCAACCAAGTAAATGCCTCTTTGAGGGAAGAGGAGGCTTCTCACATTTAGAAGCTTCAACAAGGAGAACAGCCATAGAGTTACAAATAAGATGAAAACTTTCTGCTGTGCTGGGTATTTAAAACAACATTTGAATGTCTTCATTCTGTAAGAGGAAAAAGGAATAATACAGTTAAAATAAGAGAAAGAGAACTAAGAGAAAATTAGCTCCGTTCAATCAAAATTCACTGGGTACCTTTCACATGCCAGGCAGAATGCTGGGCCCCAAGGTAAATAAAACAAGGTTCTCACCCTTATGAGAATCCAGAAATAAGGGAATGAGAATATATAGAATGGTGGTATTTTGTGGTATTCTGTGTTAACTACATCTGAATTGTGAGAGATGTTGGTTACCAAATAGAATAGCCAATTATGTAAACTCCTAAAATATAGGTACTGTGTAACTTTTAGTGTCTGCACTTCTGCTTAGCATATTTGGGGAGAGATTACTCTGGTTTGGGCAGAATTGGTCTACACAATTAGATGTCATTAAGGGGTCAGTGGAGATGCAAATGGCCCACCTGAGCCTAAAAGGAGCATCCATCGTGAGTCTACCTTCGGATCCTTATGAGATATAGATCTGAAGTCAGAAGGGGAAAGCCCAGTGAACCCCACTGCTATAGACTGAATGTTTATGTCTCTCCCCAAATTCACATGTTGAAACCTAAGCCCCAGGGTGATGGCATTAGGAGGTGGGGCTTTGGGAGGTGATTAGGTCATGAGGGTGGGGCCCTCATTGATGGAATTAGTGCCTTTATAAGAAGAGACCCCAGAGAGGTCCCTTACCCCTTCCACCACGTGAGGTATGGATTAATTACATCCATACTATGGGAAAAAGTCTGAGACACATCTGCATCTGCCCTTGTGGGACGATCCCTATGATACACTGTGAAAGAGAAATAAGCAAAATGTATAACTGTGTACAGTGTGCTCACATGTGTGTCAAAAAAAAAAAGATATAAACAGTATCTACACAAAAAAGCACATGTTGACAAGCTTTTTATTCCTCTGTCACAACTACTCAACTCTGCCATTGTAGTGAGAAAACAGCCACAGATAATGCGTAAACGAGAGGGCTTGGTTGTGTTCCAATAAAACTTTATTTACAAAAAGGCAGGTGGCTGGCTATTTCCAGAAGGATACCGTATAGACATGACACCAGGAACAGGAGCTGCTTTGCAGGGCAGGGTGGGAGAGGATGGAGGATTAGGGGCCTGGGTAGGACAGAGATTTACTTATCACTGAATATCCTTCTGTACTATTTGGATTTTTAAAAAATGATTATACACTTTTTTTCAGATAAAAACAGGCTAATCAAACGGAGGCACAGATGAATTTATTTTGGGAGCAGCAGGAAGGGGGAACAAGAAAGCACCGTCCCCAGGTCTGAGGACAGTAGGGCCGGCTGAGTTCATGGGGTTGCTTCAAAGAGGTTCAAATCCTGAGACCTGGGGCGGTCTGAGGAGCCCGTGTGCAATTTCTTAACACATCTCAATAAATCTTAAATGAGGACATATCATTGTTCCCAATTTTCTTAGAGAGAATTAACAAGAAATTTGAACCTGATTTACTTTTGCAGATTTCTTTTTTTTAAAGATTTATTTATTTATTTGAGAGAGAGAGAGAGAGTACACGAGAGGGGGGAGGGTTTTAGAGGGAGAAGCAGGCTCCTCGCCGAGCAGGGAGCCCGATGCAGGACTCGATGCGGGACTCGATGCGGGACTCGATGCGGGACTCGATGCGGGACTCGATCCTGGGACTCCAGGATCATGACCTGAGCCGAAGGCAGTCGCTTAACCACTGAGCCACCTAGGCGCCCCTGCAGATTTCTTCTTTACAGGTCAATTGAAATAGCTCTCCCGGGAAGGACATAGCCTCATTCACCTTCACGGAATCACTTTCATTAAAGAACAACACCTTACGGACAATAAACTGTCCTCCCCAGTCACATCGCAGTCTCTCCTCTGTGGGTTTCCCCGGGGTCCTGTTTTGCACTGCTCTTCTCACACACGCTGTCCTTAGCTGTCTGGATTGTGACTTCCATGCATGCATTGCCAACGCCTTTGTCTCCAGCCCTCACCTGCTGCCTAAGCTTCTGACACGAACATCCAGTTGCTTGATGGACATCTCTACCAGCTAACCTGTAGGCACCCCACCTGAAGTGAGTCCCACACTGAACTTGACATCTTCACCTCTCCGGTGTTTTCTGTGTCTGTGTATGGTGGGGCCACACACTCATTGACCCGAGCTTGAAATGTGAAAGTCATGTGACTCTTCCATTTCCCTCCCACCCACATTATCAAATCATCTCATCGAGACCACCCCTTCTTGTCCATCCCCATTAACTGAATCAGCATCCAGGGAATTGCAGTCAGGCTCATGGCCCTGGGTCAGCAAACTGAAGAGGGTTCCATCCACTCAGGCTCAAGGCCAAGGTTCTTGCCAGTTGTTAAAGAGCACGGGAAAACTGACTCCTTATGCACAGGGCCACACAAACTACAACCCCAGAAGCTTGAGCACGCGTTTATTTATTTTTTTAAATTTTTTGTAAAATTTTATTTTATTATGTTATGTTAGTCCCCATACATGACATTACATCATTAGTTTTTGATGTAGTGTTCCATGATTCATTGTTTGCATATAACACCCAGTGCTCCATTCAATACGTGCCCTCCTTAATACCCATCACCAGGCTAACCCATCCCCCACCACCCTCCTCTCTAGAACCCTCAGTTTGTTTCTCAGAGTCCGTAGTCTTTCATGGTTCGTCTCCCCCTCCGATTCCCCACCTTCATTTTTCCCTTCCTACTATCTTCTTCTTCTTCTTTTTTTTTTAACATATAATGTATTATTTGTTTCAGAGGTACAGGTCTGTGATTCATCAGTCTTACACAATTCACAGTGTTGAGCACGCATTTAGAAGTAGGTGTTGTGATAAAATTTGACTTAGAAGATTCATCAATCCCAAATCAACCTATCTCATCATTGTCCTAATGCATGGTAATTAGGCATACATAGGAAGGAGCTTACATAAATGGCTAGAATTAGAAAGAATCTTACCCAAAGTAAATTTTTGCTTTGTCTTTTCTTCCTTTATTGGTCCACGGGATCTCTACTTAGTGCCAGTTAATAGTTCCCCCTGATACCACAGTGGTAAAATGAAAAGATCCCTTTAAGTTTCTTTCTTTTCTTTTCTTTCTTCCTTTTTCTTTCTTTTTCTTTCTTTCTTTCTTTCTTTTTCTTTCTTTCCTTCTTTCATTTTAAGGATTGTGTTTATTTGAGAGCGAAAGAGAGAGAGAGAGAGAGTGCACATGAGCAGGGAGGAGAGGGAGAAGCAGGCTCCCTGCTGAGCAGGGAGCCCGACTTGGGGCTCAATCCCAGGATTCTGGGGTCATGACCTGAGCCAAAGGCAGACACCCAACTGACTGAGCCACTCAGGTGCCCCGATCCCCTTTAATTTCTAAAGAGGTTTGCAAAGTCTTCCAGAGTTGTCGTGGTGTTTATGGTCCTGTTTAACTATCATCTTCACACGTACATAAAAAGGCAAATACTGGCTCCCTGTCCTGTCACCCATGTGCAAGGACTCCTTGCACCCACGCTCCCCCGTCCTTCCTGAGAACACAGGAGCACACACTTCCTGACTCCAGCCTGGTGCCTGGAGAGTCCGATTTGAGCTAAGGGGCATGGCTGCCTGCCCAGAGAGGGAAGGTGGCAGGCATGCTGTGAGAAGTCCTGTGAGAACTGGCGCTGGGGCCATGTCTGAGCTTCATCAGCCAGGGACAAGAGGTAATTTTAAAGGAACAAGGGGAGGGAATTGGGACAGCCCGGGCATCTGGCTCTCAGATTCTTCTTCTCCAATCCTACTCTGGGCATCTTTAAGGAGGAGAGCTCGTCTGTCTACGGATCAGCCCTACACACTGGGGGAACCAAACAGCTGTCCAATACCACCCTGTCCCAAGTCAAAGTAAAACCCCTTCCCTTGCTTACCGTGGCCAGAAGTTCCTTTGCCTGAAAGCATTCCTTTTCCCAAGTTAGAAGTAAAAAAGGGGGAGGTGCAAGTCCTTTGTGTGAAGGAGCTTTTGTCAAATCCTGAAAGGGACTGTGGGCCTCTTCCCAGCTTTGGTGAGAATACCCCAGGGCACAAAACCCCAGGAAGTGAGAGACCACAGTTCCCTGCCGTGGCTCTGCTTTCCTCTGGACAGAACCTGTGTGCGACACCCACAGGGAAGCTGCAGAGGGTAGAGGCGGGCTGGGGGCAGGCACCTGCCCGGTGTGGCACCTGCCTCCCTTCCCTGTCACCTGCAGCCCGAACTCATGAATCCCCGCAGGCCCCAGGTTTGGAGGGATGGGAATGAGCTCCTGAGGTCTGCGCAGAGCTGGTGGGGGTAAGGCTGCAGTCCTGCTGGCCACGGGGTTCCTAGGAGCCTAGGGCAGCAATGCCACCTTCTGCAAACACCGAGCCCTGGCTCCTTCCCTCTTAAAGGCCCCAGGAGCAGGAAGCAGGCAGGTGTTCTGCTGCCAGGAAGTAGTCTGATAATTACATTACAAATAAGTGCCCACACACAGGAGAAGGGCTACTTCGCCTTCCACCTGCCCAGACAAATAAGGAGCCCGGTCCACCGCGGAGTTCACTGCCACACAGGTGGGCGAGTCCCTAGCGAGGAAGACAGGACTGAGAAGGACATGGTAACAAGGCTGGGTCGCTACAGCTCCGCGGAAATAAGGTCTGTTTGGATAATTCAATAAAAACCCAACAAGGATGCTGAATGAAGCCTTTTCCCCCAAACCCTCTTCCCTACCCAGCCTTTCCAGGCACTGTTTACAGCCTTAAAAGACAGCAGGCACACGAAAGGTACAGCCAGCCAAGTGATCATAATTGTAGCCAGGGCTAAGTGGCCACAGCCATTAGCCGCTCTTCCAGGAACCCTCCTTAAGTCAGCAATCGACTGTCAAAAAGCGCATGCTTGCTTTCCCAAGGGAGGAGGGCGAACGGTGAATCAGGACACAGAGGAAGGAGGCTGAAGAGCGAAGTACTGACTCTGGTTTAGCTTAGGGACCAAGAATGAGGGACCCACCATCCATATTTGCAGATTAGGTGGCCTATGCCCCCTCCCCTCCCCTGACCCTCTTGCTCCCTCCCTGCGCACCTGCACTCCTCTCTAATAACTCAGACAGGGAGTGTGGACTTGGGAGAGAAAGTACGGGGGCTTCAGGATGCCGCGGACCTGGGCTTAAATCCCTGGGGGAACACTTAGCAGCTGTGAGGCTGATCCAACTGTTTAACCTCTGAAGCCCAGTTTTCTTGTCTCAAACTGGGAATGAGAAATCCCCTTCCGAGCTGCCGTGACGGCTCAGGAGCCCCTGCATGTGAATAGGGTCACCCCACAGAGGGGCGCAACGTACCTGACACCTATGCCCAGCTTGCCTGACTCCAAACCTTGGGGTTTCCTAGTACATTACATGGGATGCGCTGATAGGCAGACAATGTTAGGGAAATGACTGACCCCTTTTCTGACCAAAGTAGGAGGTGGAAACGTCAATCCGGGAGAAACTGAGAGCCAAGACCTTGCTCAGAGGCTGAGCCAGAGAGGCGGAAGCCACACAGGGCCCCACAGTACACGTTCCCCGCTCCGGCCCCACAGCCAGGACTTCTGCTCAGAGGAGGCCCCCCATTCATCTCAGAAACAGCCTATCGAGCACCTGGACCCTGGACAAGTCGCTCAAACTCTCCACATCTCCGTGTGCACATCAGTACAAGTACGTTCATAATAGCAGCTACCTATGGGGATTTGGAGGTTAAATGGGGTAATGCATGCAAAGCGCTTTAGCACGGTGACTGCCTGACCAGGGCTGGCCGTGGCTTCATCTTCATCATCGTCTTCACCCGCATCACTGTTACCTGGGCGTCAAGCTACCCTCCTCCTCCTCCGCATTGACTTCCTTAAAGATCCTGCCCAGACCTATGGCTTACTGTCCTATCTTTTTAACCTATCTTCTATTTCCCCCCAAAGTTCTGACATAAATTCAATGTTTTAGAATTAATCCTGAATGCCTCCATGTACGCTTTATTAATTTTTTTTAAAAAGATTTTATTTATTTATTCATGAGAGACAGAGAGAGAGAGAGAGGCAGAGGGAGAAGCAGGCTCCCAAGGAGCAGGGAGCCCGATGCGGGACTCGATCCCAGGACCCTGGGACCATGACCTGAGCCGAAGGCAGACGCTTAACCATCTGAGCCACCCAGGCGCCCACACTTTATTAATTTAATATCATCATTATTATGAACGTAGAATCCCCGAAGAGTCGTTATGTGGGGCAATGTTTTAAGTGCTCTGCATGTGTGCAATCCCCTCAATGGATCAGTGGGGTAAGTGCTACCTTTAGCCGTCTTTTATAAGACAGGAAACTGAAACACAGAGTGACTGAGAAATCACCCAAGGTTATACAGAGCTAGGATTTCCTTAACACCCCCACAGCACCTGAAGAGTCTGTAAAGGAGCAGAAAGGCAAGTTTCTTGCCCAGATGACCTTACATTCTCATTGTTCTACAGGGAAGACCGCAAAGGCAAGTAATGATCAGACTGTGAGTAGGTGAACGGTAACCACGGAAAACAGAAGAATGGTGTGACTCAGTCTGAAATACAATACAAATGGAGGACACATCCTCAAGTAATAAAATGTTATAGGCTCAAAAAGGAAAAGAAAATGTTTTTCCATTCTCTGTTTATAAAAGTAAACACTTTCATTTTTAAAAAAATGAGAAAGTCAGTCAAGTCTAAAGAGGAAAATAAAGCTCACCAGTAATCCACCCACCTGCCAAAAGCATTCTGTGGCCATGATGTCCTTCCAGACTGTTTTCAATAAAGACACCTTTGTGGGCTTGCTTTTTAACAAGGAGTCTCACTATATAGGTACTGTCTTGCCTGTTTCTTTCATTTCATAATATACTGTGAATAAGTCCTATTCTAAACTGTGTAAGTCCTATTCTAAACTATGTCTGTAAATTGTTAAAAACTAAACCACTTCTGAGATCAACATACTTTCCTATAGGAAAAAAACCCTTTTCTATAATAGAATTTACTTTTCTGGACCTTCTTCACCAAAGCTTAATTTCAGAGACTACAGTATTAACCACAGTGCCAGGGTACCTCTCCAATCTCTTGGCAGGAGTAGACCCTGTTGGTTCGAGAATGCTGTTGGTTCTACATTTAAAATGTGTTTTGAATCCACCCACCACCACACCCACACCATTCCACGGGAACCACCACAGGCCAAGCCATCATCAACTCTTGCCTCTAAAGGAAATAACTTCCTCACTAGCCTCCCTTGTGTCCCTCTAATCCATTTTCTGTACTGTAGCCAAAAGGATCATTTAAACACATAAATCAGACCGCTCCCGCTCCCTAGTTCCACTCCCTATACTTAAAACCCTTCACCAGGGTTTCATTGCACTAGCAATAAAATCAGAAATCCTTTCCACGGCCATAAGGCCCAGCCAGTTCCTGCCTGTACCTTTCTCTCCAACTGCATCTTATTCTGCTCTTCTTGCCCATACATTCTAAGCAACACCTGCCTTCTAAAAGCTTTAAGAACACCAGTCTCTTTCCTGCCTCAGGACCCTTGCACTTGCTGTCCCCATGTTCAGACCATTTTTCTCTGGATCCTGGGGTTACTGGCCCCTCTCTGTCCTTCAAGCTGTAGGAGAAATGTCCTTTCCTTGGGTCTTCTCTGATCACCCTTCTCTAGTCTTTTTCCTGACTGTTGAACTCCTTGTTTTCTTCCAAGCACTCATCACAGCAGCAGTAACTTTGCTTGCTTGTTTATTTCTGTCTCCCCGACAGGCCTTGTTCTTGTTCTACGTCCAGCTTCAGGTACATACCTAACTGGCACAGGGTAGTTATTCAGTGGGACAAAATCAGAAGACCCAAGTTCCAGTTTGGGCTGTGCCATCAAAAACTCCTCAAGTCAGGGCTCCTGGGTGGCTCCGTTGGCTGAGCGTCTGACTCTTGGTTTCGGCTCAGGTCATGATCTTGGGGGTTGTGGGCTTGAGCCCCTCATGGGGTTCTGCACTCAGCATGGAGCCTGCTTGTCTCTCTCCCCGCTCATGTGCTCTCTCTCTCTCTTAAATAAATAAATAAATAAATAAAATCTTAAAAACAAACAACTCAAGTCACCCTGGCAAGTCATTTAATCTTGGGCACATCCTTACTTCCCATGTGTTAAATGGAATAATGTTTTCTCTATCTGGCATTGCTATCATGAAGGTCACAGGCATGGACCTCTACAAGAGGAATGGTCTCTTGGGAAAACTGGGAAAGACTCCACACCAAACTCTATGGTTTTCTTTTTCTGAAACAGCACATGCACTGTTTCCTGCATTCTGACATTCTAATTATTTTGTTTGTTTGTTTTTCACTCCCTGACGACATTCTTTTTTGCTATCTGGTGCGTATATTGTTCCTGTGGACATACACCTGTCTTGGATTTTGAAAGACAGGAAGATAGTTACTCTAGTTAATCAGTAAAGGCTTTTTTTTTTCCTCCATTTGCTCAATATCTTTTGAAAGACTGATAACCAAATAATTCCTTTCAAAGCAACCAGTTCTGTGCAGTTATAATCGGCTAACCAGCTTCTGTAACTCTATGCATGACAGAAGGTATAATATTTCCCTTCAGTTCAGTATCTTTACGGGCAGTTCTCCAGATAGTGCAAAACCGCAGTGACTCGTTAGAGCATCCCTAAAGACCACGTCACAAACAAAGCAGGACTGAGGACTGCACAGCGGTGTGAGCACACAAGACATACCCTCAAACGGGGCCTCTGCCCACGCTCAGTTGCTCAGACTGTCAAGTTAACACTGTCTGGGTGCAGGAAAGCAGGACGTCCCTCATCCAGCAGAGATGTGGTGGAGGCACCTGCAGAACATGGCACGACGGAGAGCTTCGGTCTACAAGTACGAACGCTATGGTCACCAGCTTTGAGAATAAAGGTCTGAATGAAAACGCCCGGGCATGAACATCAGTGTGTCAACCACCTGTCTGTAATTCTTTCAACTAGTAACTTCACTGGAGTTTCTTCATTTCGGGGAGATTCATGGGGTCATTTAAAGTCATAGGAGAAACGAGCAACCCATACTAGGCTGTATTTACCAGATGGTGGTCCCTCAAAGTCATTAGAAATCTGGGCTGCAGCAATGGAGAAAAAAAAAAAAAGTGCAGAATTCAGCCAGGTTTTTATAGTCACAAAAATTGGGAGGTAGCCAACTTGGTTCTGGCTTTGTTGCATCTGGTCCACAGGGCAAACATCAAAAATTGATTGTGTATCTTGCTGGACAAAACTATGGGTCTAAGTCTTTAGCAGGAAGTCTAAAGGGCCATAAATTATACTACTGAATGAAGTTTCTATTTTGTAACAGTTTGTGACCCTCATTATGTTGCAAAACATTAAGAGCTTTTTTCTATAGAAAAAACAAAAACAAAAACAAAAAAAAAAGGGTGGGATTTCAAAAACATCTATGACCTTAAATTTTAGCTTCAATGGAAACGGCTTAAATAAAATGTTTCCTCCTTTTTAGATAGAAAAGATCACAAAAAAAGAGGTTAATTAATGTATTTGACCTCTGACTCTCAAGCTTTATGAACAGCAATCTTACATTCCTTTCTTAGGTTTTTCTCTTCTCTGCCTTCCACACTTAGCTGGACATGATATAGAGCCAAAATATATTTTTTTATGTTCTAAATGTAAAATGTGGGTTGAAAATATCTTGGCTTCTTTTTCTACAAGGAAGAAAAACTGAACTGAAAAACAGTTTTGTCTTTCTTTAAAATGTACGCTAGAAAAAAAAAAAACTTTCTTCACCCAAGATCGGCATATAATTTCACCCCCCAGAAATATCTAGAAGCACTTATTTGGTATACGGCTAACTCTATATTTTATACTGGCCAGAATTAGTTCCTCAAAGGTTAGGTAGCAGCCGAAGAGGTATAGTAACTCTGATTTGTATGTGTGCACTTAAAGTAGAATCTTTAATGTCCGTAACTACATCACAGAGGCAGCCCGGGGATAAACAGATGTGAATAAAGAATAGGGATGGCAGAGGGCGCCTGGGTGGCTCAGTCGTTAAGCGTCTGCCTTCGGCTCAGGTCATGATCCCAGCGTCCTGGGATCGAGTCCCACATCGGGCTCCCTCCTCGGGAGGAAGCCTGCTTCTCCCTCTCCCCCTCCCGCTGCTTGTGTTCCTGCTCTCGCTATCTCTGTCTCTGTCAAATAAATAAATAAAATCTTTAAAAAAAAAAAAAGAATAGGGATGGCAGAAATGGCTTAAGGCCAGGCCACACTCTCCGTGAATGGATTAGACATGCTCAGTTTTAAATCACCCGAAAAGGGCCTTTGTTAGTTTTCTGTGTTTTGTTGATGTGGTGGGGAGCTGAGCTGGAGACTTCAATATGCTTCTGCAATTCCCCTAAAAAATTCAAGACCAGCTACCCTGGCATGACTTGATCATTTCATAAAGATCTATGCTTCTTGGCTGAAAATGTACGTATTGTCCTGAGAGCTTGTGTGCATACAGACACAATAAAGACCCAGGAATTTAAAATTAAGGTAAAGGGGTGTAACAAATACAATCTGCAGTGCTTGAAAAAATTCTGACCAAAGAGGAATTTCAAAAGCAGGGATTTCATGTAAAATGTCTCCAGAAGTCACATCTAGAAATGACTCCAGGAAGCTCTCCAGTTGGCATCTCCTACAAGGATGCATTCTAGCAATGGTTTTAATTAAGATAACACATCTCAACATACAGGTTTATATTTCAGATTAATATAATAAAACAGTAAAAGATTGTTTAGTTAAAAGCAGACTAAGCAAACATACTCGCCAATTGTATAGAATGCAAAAGTAAGAACCAGACTCCTCAGATTTCCACGCAGATTATAACATCACAGTCGTGAAAACAGTCTGATGCGAGTACCCGAACAGACAACAGCTCAGGGGGACGGAATTCGGAAACAGACCCGGTAGGTAAGGATGTGATCTATGGCTCTGGTAGAGACGGCCAGCTGCTTTCCAACACCCATCCTCCCTTCCTTCTTTACTAAGAGAACCCCGACATCGTTGCTGGCAGAAATGTGCTCCCCCCCTCCCCCACAGCCTTTCCCTTCAGCCTCCTTTGTAGAGGCATGGTCAATTCAGGATACTGTGGGGTATCTGGAAAGTTCTTTACAGGAGCCTGATTTCGGGAGGAGGTATGCCATTTTGTGTTTTTTCCCCTCTGCCCACTTCTGCATGGAACTCCTGACATGATGGCTAGAGTTATAGTAGCCATGTTGGGACCATGAAGAAAAGGCCAAGGGAATATCAGAGCCCTTAGCTGAAAATCCTCAAACCACTGAACCACCAGCAGCAAACACCCACTGTGCCTTCTTGTTATATGAGAAAAATAAGCCCTTATATGTCTAAGCAACTTTGCAAAGACACACATTGAAAGATGACCATGTGAAAATGGTAATGCTTCACACATGGACACAAACACAGAAGATGAAGCTTCCATTTAAACTAGGTTACAACAACTAGGTACAACTATTTGTACAACAGTACAATCCTGTAGATGGTCAAGTGTCAAATTCTAGGTTTCAGGCGATGTGAACTTCTCATCTGTCTGTGTTTAGAGGCAGATGGAAACTTCACGTAAAGATCTGAGGAGAGTAGATGCCACGATTTACCAAATTAACTCTGATATTCGCACCAACGTGCTCGCCGCGCTTCAGGTAAGCACTACGCAGCTCTCAGCAAACGTCTACTTTGTCGGGCTCTAGCCACAAGCAGGTGGGTGGGCCGCGAGGTCTCTGAAAGTCACCTTGCAGGCAGGCTGCCTTCGGGTGAGCTTATGTGTAACAAGCTTGTTACCTATCAAGGAAGGTATCAGCACCACAGAGGGTGAACCGTGTTGAGTCATTCTGACTTCCCTCCCTTACCTGCCTGACCTCATTCCTCTCTTCCCTGCCACACCTGATGCCCTGCATCTCACCCTCGTGCTTTACACCTCTGTGTACAACGTAATTGGTTTGGAATTTAAAGCCAATGATTCTGAATTTAAGTTCTGACTTTACTAAGAAGCCGTCGCCAGGGTAGTGAGTCCTCTGCCTCCCTCCCTGAGAAAGCGGGCCAGGGTGCTAACTCACACGGATACTGTGATGACTAACTGAGCCCATGCACTGCGTACATTCTGGCAGGAAAAGCAGACTGGCATATGGGCTGCATGGCAGTAAGGGGTCAAAAGCATTTAAACAAGCAACAGCCGGAGGAGGAGCACCGAGGATCATAGGCCAGGGGCTGTTCTGCAAGCAAGGACTAGGCTTCACCCGCAACCGGCCACCAGCACTCCCGCACCCAGAGACCACCTCCCAGAGGTCTCTGCTGGGCCGGATGGCTCAGAAGCCATACCGAAGGCTTCCACATTCTCCTGGTCAAGGGGAAATCAGCCTGTGCCCGCTGTAATATTCTTACAACTTTTCTGTAGGCTTGAAATTTTTCGAAAAGGGGTTTTTGGGTTTTTTTTCTCCTTTTTTAAAGTGGGAATCATAGGGGTAAACAGGAGTGTGCAGGATTAAAAGGCTTCAAAATTCCCTGCCTCAAACTGGGATTCAGCCAACTCATTTTTAGTAGCATGGTCTTAAACATCTCTGTAAGTCTGGTGTCACTGCTGTTTTCCTTCTGTAATTACAGGTTCCAAGTCTTACATGGTTCACTACTTTGCTATAAAAATATCTTCTCTTTTGTTGTTCCATATTTATGAACTAGTTGATGATCATAAGAATAGTCTTTCTTCTATTATTTTATTTTGGTTAAATATACTTAACATAAAATTTACCATTTTGATCATTAGTGCTAAAAAGTCTCTGCTTCTTAGTTTATCCTAGAAAAGCCATTCCATAAATATTGGAGATGTCATGGATGGATGAGTGGGTGGACAAATAGATGGAAGGATGATGGATGGAGAAGTAGATGGACACGGATGGGTCAATGGTTAACATTTTAACCATTTTTAAGTTCTATAGCATTAAATATATTCAGTGTTGTACAACCATCACCACCTCCATCCACAGAACTTTTTCATTTTCCCCAGCTGAAACTCTGTACCCATTAAATGCTAATTCCTCATTTTCCCCCTTCTGCAGCTCTAGGCAACCGCCCCTCTGCTTTCTCTTTTTATGAATGTGATTCCTCCAGGACTCTTGCATTAGAGGAATCATAGTATTTGTCCTTATTTTACTTAACATAATGTCTTCAAAGTTCATCTACGCTGCAGCTAGTGTCAAAAGTTCCTTCTTTTTAAGGCTGAATAATACTCTACTGTATGTACATACCACACTTTGTTTATGCATTTGTCAACGGACACTTGCAAAGCTTCAGTCTTTTGACTATTATGAATAATGCTGCTATAGACATGGGAATACAAATACCTATTCATGTCCCTGCTTTCACTTCTTTTGGACATATGTCCAAAAGACATAGACCAGTGCCTACCTTGTGTGTCACTCCACTTCTGTCTCCGGACCCATCTGGGACATCTAACTCTGCCCGCATAGGGCAGGGTGCTTGCTGGGAAGGCGAAAGGAAGAAAGAGCTGGGTGGAAGACCATGGCTGAGCAGAGGGAGCCCCTCCTTGCTGCACTCAGATGGACTGCGGGGGGAATATGGAGAAAGGACACAACAATGCAAATATTCCAAATATGCCACAGTGACGCAGAGGAGCAGAAGGAAGAGAAAAGGAAGCTTGGCAAGCGCAGGAGCTAGACGAAGCCTTGTTCTTCCTGGTCGTGGGCACAACTGGCCACCCTCTGCTGCGGTTTCAACGAGCTGCTCCATCATGGGCTGTCTGGATCAGGAAAATGACCGGGAGAAATACCAGGGTTTTCAGAGCCTTTAGAAATAGGTACAACCTATCCAAGAGCAGACAGGCCAACTGTCTAAGTCTGAACATAGACAGGAAGCTCTCCTCCAAAGGGACAGGGGGAGAAAGAAAAGCAACCGAAGAGCTAGAAGTACAGAGTATTTGTGGAGATTTACTTGAGGTTACAAAGAGCTCCCTTATCACCAGGCACCTTTTTTTTTTTTTTTTTTTTGCTTGCCCCGGTGAGGGAGCACATTCCATCAAAAGACATTTGGTAGCATCTTGGAGGAGGGAAGCGGAGCTTAGATTTTATTGAGGCTTTTTTTTTTTTTTTAAATTTTAAAAGATTTTGTTTATTTATTTGACAGAGAGAGAGACAGTGAGAGCAGGAACACAGGCAGGGGGAGTGGGAGAGGGAGAAGCAGGCCTCCTGCCAAGCAGGGAGCCCGATGCGGGACTCGATCCCAGGACCCTGGGATCATGACCTGAGCCGAAGGCAGACGCTCAACGACTGAGCCACCCAGGTGCCCTTTATTTAGCCTTTTGCAGTTCGGTTTAAGGCTAGTCTTTCAGTGCAAGGGGAGGGAGGCTGGAGAGGGCTCGAGTAGGACTGGATAAGGATCGTGAATAACAGTGTAGGATTCCAGGCACTTTTTCATGCTCTAGCAACCATGGCTAAAAGCATTCTTGCCATCAAGTTGTTTTGCTTTTTGCATTCTTAAACTTTTTGTGTGCAATTATATTATCTAATTGTACTCCCTTAAGAATCATATGTGAACAAAATCCTACATTAAAGAAATTTTAAAGAACCCGAATCTCTTGGCTTTAGCCAAGATTTTGTGCTAAAAGTCAGCTTTAGCACAAAACTCATGAGGTCTAGAGCTTGGTGGTGGCAGTGAGGGGTGGGGTAAAGCAGAGAGAAAGGACAAGGCGCAATTACTGCTTCCGATTACTTTGAAATTTCTGAATTCATCTTAATCTGACTATAAATAAGCTGAAACTTAGCTCTGTTACCTATAAAATAAACTCCCTTTAGCTGACAGTGTAAACAAAACAGGGAGAGGGCAACGGTCATCACAGACATGGAGTTCCTGACTGCGTACTGGCAGGTGCTTGGTGGGGAAGTGGGCACTGAGGATGGAGTCAGAGAATACGGTCCTCATGCAACGACCCCGTGAGGGATGCTCCAGAGCAGCTACAGTTTAAATGCAAACAATGATGGGGGGGGGGAGGACAATTCTTCTGATGTCAGCCCCACAAGGACTGCAAAAGATGCCAACTTTTTAAGCCTCATTAACTGTGAGGAAGGCCTCTAACAAAGATACTCACATTGTTTTTAATTCCTCTGGCCAGGACATCAGCAGCCAGATCAGCAGAGGACACAAAGGTTTAGAGGAAAGAGGACAGAAGGAGGATCCAAACAGATTTGGACAGACTTGAATCTAGTACGATGCGATTTAATGCCGATAAACACAAAGACTAACATTTAGGTCCAAGAAATTAACTGCACTCATACCAGATGGAGAAATGGGGTTTAACAGGAGCATTTGCAGAGAACAGTTCAGGGTTTGGCAGACTGTATGTTTGGGAGGAGTCACAGTTTGTTGGGTATGAGACTGCCAAAAGATTTTTTTTTTTTAAAAAGGCAGCAAATGCAAACCAAAACCCAAATCAGTGTGGTCCTGGACAGCATGAGAACCACAGAGCTGCAGAACATAAGAGCCCAGAGCGCTCTTAGAAAGCATCTTCTGGGATGCCTGGGTGGCTCAGTCTGTTAAGCGTCTGCCTTCAGCTCATGATCCCAGGGTCCTGGGATCGAGCCGCACATCCGGCTCCTTGCTCAGCGGGGAGCCTGCTTCTCCCGCCCCCTCTGCTGCTCCCCCTGCTCGTGCGCACGCTCTCTTATTTTCAAATAAATAAATAAATAAAAATCTTAAAAGAAAAAAAGAAAGCATCTTCCACCGGGTTAGACCTTGGGGCGGAGGAAGGGATGGGTTTGTGTCTGGGTACAACCCTCCACAAGGGTACTGACTGACAGAAGTTAAGCAGAACAGTGAGAAGCCAGTGCACAAGAGGGAAATGGAAGGTCAAGACTGAAGAAATAAACATTCAAGAGGAATGAAAGCTGGCTCCAAATATTAAAACACAGGCTGCGGGGCCCCATCCCCAGAGGTTCCGATTCAGCAGATGTGAGTGGTCTTGGAATTTCCATTTCTAAGTTCCCAGGGGATGCTGATATGGCTGGTCCAGGGACCACACTCTGAGAACAAGTGCTCTAATAAAAAAACCTGTAATTCAGAAAAAAATACATATGTATTTCTGAGATTTTCCTAAGATACCATGGCCAGTCCCCAGTAAGTCCAAATTAGGGAGAATTTACTGGTTTTAAAAGCCCATACATTTAGTTTGAAGATTATGCTCTTTTTAAAATTTTATGCGGCTAAACACAAGTTCCGCCTTTACTTCTGACCCTTAGTGTTTCTTATGAATTCAGCTTCATAGAGCAAAACTTTGTTTCTGTTGCTGCTTCATTTTCTGACATTTTATACGGCCAGCAGTCTCCCCCTGGTCTCCTTCCATGCCTCCTGTACTGGTGTATTATATTCAGCAAGTCAAGCTTCATTACATATTAAAATGTGACCTGTTTTTATCAAGTGGTATCTGGCTTCCCACATCTTCTAAAATAGTAAATATTGATCCAGTCTTTTCCCCCAAGAGCCCACAATGAACCCACCGTGCCCAGGGACCCTTTACGTCTCAAACCAGCTGCATTCAATTCCTGATTAATTTTATTTGATCTTATATACTTGTAGCTTTAGCCTTTCGATCCCAGTAGGAAAATCACCAGCATATGGGATGCATATAAAATGACATGCAAAGCAATGCAAATTAATACAAACCATACACCTCTAAATTGCTTGGGAAAAGTCTCCAAGCTTTGACATTGATATTATCTGCTTTGCCTCTCTACAGTCTGGTGAGCAGTGACCAGATTCTTTTATTAGCATTTATTTTCGATGGCCCCCAGCACCTGACACTTGGTAGCAGGCTACATGGAAGAGGTGCCTCTGCCTGTGAGTAAGGCCAATGGAGTCCAAGACTTAACTTCGCCGCCGTTTGGTTCTATGGCCTTGTACAAGTTCTCGCAATTCTCTGGTTCTCAGATCCTACACCTGGAGATGATGGAAGTGACATCATCGTAACAGAAACCACCAGCACTTGGGCTTACTGAGCCAGAGGCTGGCACATGCACGCCATTCCCGTGCGCACAGCACGTACACATTGTGCGTGCACGACGCACACACGCTGTCCTCCCAAAGCCGTGGCCAGGGTACCATAAAGATGCACCGCATAGGGGTGGCGCCACTTCGGGGACCAGGAAGCTCAGACAAGGCCACAAGCGGGGCAGGGGCATGGCCGGAAGCCAGGCCTCCGCGGTCTGGCTCCAGGGCCCCTCAGCCATGCCGCAGCTTTGTGGCCTGATTCCCATCCGTGTCTTCCCAAACGCGAAGTTTGGGAAGCATCTTCTGGGATGCCTGGGTGGCTCAGTCTGTTGAGCGTCTGCCTTAACCTATGGAGGAAAAATTCAAATTCCACGGTCATATGTGCTTCAAGATATTGTTTCTGTAAGATGGTGATAGTTAGTTATGTGAGTTTGATATCCCAATCCAGCACAATCAGACTGTTTTTACCTAAAAGGACTCCCGACATCTTTTCCTGCCCACTTGCTCCATCCCATTCACATATAAATTACGTGCGAGGCTCTCTCATCTTAAAAAAGCCTTCCCACCGTCCTGCCTCTCCCTTGAGGAGTGGCTTCCAAGGAGCTAAGCGTGGGGGCTGCTGCCGGTCCTAGGCCCACGCCGTGCCCCACTCCGTGTAGGGTGCTGGCTCCCACAGGGGCTTTGGTTGACACTCTCACCCCTCCCCACGAAGGCAGAGGCTCTGTGACAGGCCCGCACCCCTGTCCCATCCACCCCAGGCTTTAAATAGTGCCCCAACACAGATGGCCCCCACTTGTTTGGAGCATCAGCCGGGGTCTGGAAAGCAGCTCAGACTCAACCAACCACATCTATCTTTCCTCCAAAATCTGCCCCTCGTCTAAGGTTCCCTTTTTTGTAAATGGCAGCAACATCTGCCCAAACTTGGAGGGAGTCGCCCTGCCCTCTGCTACACAAAAGTAGCCGCCAAGTCACTCCAGAGTCGGCCTTGAATCCAAGCACTTGTGTAACCCTGCTGCCACCGCCTCAGCCTGGACCACCAGGCCTCTCACACCCTTGGAACAGCCCTGTTCACCTTCCGGGCACCTCAGACCCATTCTCACACAGCAACCTCGGTGTTTTGACAGGAAATCTCAGCAGGATATCTCAGGCGTGAAACTGTCCAGAGGCTTAATTCCACAAAACGGCCCCAAGATGGGGTATCATCTCATCCCACCTGTGCTACTCTCCCCTCATGTCAGACTGGACCTCTCCATTCCATGGGCTCTCTGCTAGCCCTCTTCTGTCTTAGGGCACACAGTTCCCTGGGGGCGGGGGCGGGCGGGGAGAATGCTCCTTTCCTCCTTCTCCTCCCGGCACTTGTGTAAGCCCTCCTACTCATCCTTCAGGCCCACCTTAAATCTCCCCAAGAAGGCCTCCTGCCTCTACCCCAGACTCAGCACACCTGCGCTCCCACAGCACCCGGCACTGGCCTGACCCACAGGAAGCAGTCAACAAATATGGACTCATGAATTGACTTTTCAACCCTGCATCACATAATCTCACTATCTTGCTGTTTCCTTCCTGCCTCCCAGCCGAAGGAGGAAACTCTTTGAAGCAGACACAGTTACGCTTCTGGTAGGGGTGCTAAGATACGCCCAGGTCACCAACTCATACCCCCCCAGCTAACTCCGGGAGTCACTGATTCTCACAGGAGAGAGCAGAAGCTGGGCACCATCATGTATACTCTCTACTTGCCCACCTCCCCGTGCCCCATGATCGGAGTTCATTCCAAGTCAGACTGATAACTGTTTACGGTCTGCCTGTCTTGAGGGTACTTACTTAGCAGGATGCCATCAAGTACCAACTTTGACTTACTCCCCAATTATGCTATTCACCCCTACCTACCTCTGGTGATTATTGTGGCATTTAGCAACTTACTGTAAACTTGGGAATGAGTACAAGTAATAAACAGGAGAGAATCACCCCCCCCTCATTCCCCTATCAGTTTTCCAAATTCAGTACCCATACAACCAAATTCTTTGGCTACTGTTTCTATGCCAATAAAGAAGATAATTCAACAGCATCTTAATTGGTCATTTCTCAGACAGTATTGGATCCTCAGAAAGTGTAACATAGGAAATGTTCTCTGCAATAATTCATTTATTTTTTAAAGATTTTTAAAGATCAAAAAGGGTGACTTCTATGTCTACCAAACCGCATGGATACTTAATATTATTCCTAATTCCCTTAATATTCTGGTTCAATTTTACGGATGAGAAGAGGAAAGAACAAGGGCCTAAGGTCTAACACCACCTCTTCGCATGCCCAGTAAGGGGGCAAAACACAAGTTTCCCAGGCTACAACGACCCAGAAAACCTCCCCAAGACAGAGGACTTAGTTCTAAAATTTACCAAGCAATACCAGCTCACTCGCACCGTTAGCCTAAGTAAAGATGGTAAACTGACTTGAGAGTCCAGACCTCTTGGCTCGGATCCTCGGAGGTTTCCAGCCTGCTGGAGAGGCGCTGCCACCTCGCCGGGGGGGACGTCCCGGTCAGCTCTGCGGCATGGAAACTTGACCTTAAAAAGCGCAGAAGCTCGTCCCTGGGAGGGCACGGCCGGGAGGTCCGTCCCGCAGCTTCCGATCCCCAAACTGGAAAGACCCCCTTCCTCCAAGCACCTAGTCCTAATGGAGAAGCCACTGGAGCAGCCCATTCCCGAGCTCCTGGTCCCTCTCCCGCCCACTCGCCTCCCGCCCACCAGGAGCGAGGACGCCCACGGCCCGGGTCTCGGGCAGCGTCGCCGGGCCCGGGGCTGGCGGGCTAGTCGGGAAAAGCGGGCGTCGCGACCCGCCCCTCGGCGCCCCTCACCTGAGCGGGTCTCTCTGGCCCTCGGGCCGGGAGGACTTAGACTGCCGGACGCCCGCCTCGGGAAAGGGCGCGTCCCAGAGCCGCGTTCTCACCGCTCGGGGAGGCTCTGGGGAAACCCTGGTGCGCACACGCCGCGCGACTCCCGGCCGCCGCGCGGGTTCCTGAAGTTGCCGCGTCCGCTTGGCGCGCGGCGGGGTCGCCCACAGTAGCCCTCGGCTCCACCTGCGCCCGCCGGCTGCCGGCGCCCTCCTTCCCGGAGCCCGCAGGCGCGCAGCCAGGCGGGGGCTCAGCCCGGGATCCCGATGCGGCACCCCGCGGCCGACGCCCCAGCCCTCCCCCCCGAGAGCGGCGCGGCGCCCAAGTTTTCCCCAGCGGGAAAGTGAAAGTCTCGAGGAGGAGAGGGTCGGGGCGTCCGGGTACCCCGCGGCTGGGATCGGAGCCCCGCACCCGCCACCGCGGCACAGCTCTGCACCCCGGCCCCGGACGTTCCTCACTGGCCTGCGTGGCCAAGTCGACTTACGAAAGGGAGCAGGGGAGCCCCGAACGCGGGGTCCCCGCGGCTGCAGAGGCCACCCGGGTGGGGGCCGTGAGCTGTGCTCCGGGATCCCGGCCCCTCTGCTGCGGCGGCTCGCTCCCGCCTCCTCCCCTTTCGCCAACTCGGCGGCGCGCCCTGCTAGTGAGTTGCTCTCCCTCGGCCGGGGGTGGGAGAGCGCCGAGCGGCCCCCGTGACGTGGAGAAAGGAGGAGCGCCGTCGCCGCGCTCCCGCAGCCGGAGCTCCCCACCCCTGCGCCCCGGGGTCCCCGCTCCACGCTTGGGACAAAGTTCCGAGGCGCGCGCGGCGCGCTACGCTCCGGCCGAGCCGCGCGGCTCCCCGCCGCTGCCTTGAGCGTCACCCAGGTTCGGTTTCCTCCCCGCGGGAAACAGACAAGATCCGAGGTCTGGAGACCTAAGAGACTGGCCCAAAGTCGCTCAGAGGGCGGTGACAAAGCAAACTTACATCTGCGACTCCTTGCTTTTCCCCAAGGCTGTGCTCTGTGAGGCGCTGGCCCTGCACCAATCGCCCGGCTCTCATTGGTGAGCCGAGGACAGTGTCCCACGCAGCTTGGCGAAGTATCTAGGAACAGCGTGGGAAGGTGGAGCTTTATGGCCAATAAATTGGGTACAAAGTTGTTTTTCAATCAGTGCCTACATGCCAAATAGACACTCTAAGTCTTCCTCTTTACCCTAAAGCGGGGGTGAGGACGGCAGCCTTGAGGGCACAGGATCCGGTACCAACCCTGCTCACCGAATAACTGAATGAAAGCAAGCACAGACCTACTTAGCCAATTGGGCAGTATCTACGACTTGAAATATACCAATTTTGTGATGTGGACGTGATGCAGGCAGACTAGTCTGAGGACCCAGAGTGGGGGTCCCACAGGATCAGCCAAGAGGGTTCTTGAGGCAAGATGGAAATCAAATGTTTACCAGGAGGAAGCGAAAACAGAGTTTATTGAATAGCGCGAGTGACAGAGAATAACAGAGAGAGTGTGTCTGGGAGACTCCAAAAGGGGAATGAATCTAGTGGTTGCTTGGGGTTAGGGATTTCTATTGGAAAGGGGTGCAGGGTACCTGTTCCTTCCGTAATCCAGGGTACGGTCCAATAGAAGGTGAGTGACAGGTGATTAATAGGTGTTATTTTATAAGTCATTGAAGGTAGGGGGTGGTGATGCCAGCGTCAGCCCAGGTTTGTTCAAAGCTAAAGCTTTTGGGATCTGGCTGGATATTATCAGGTGTTTGAGGGCCCAGTGCAAAACTCAGAGAATGATTAACTTTCTTGTTTCCCCCTTGGAGTGGGAACATAGCTTCTCTGGTTTATTCAGATGCAAAAAATAGAACATGAGTAAATGGGACCTAGCAGAAAAACAGCAGAGATGGAGCCCTTCTAAAAATGGAGTCTCTTCGGTTTTCCTGTTTCAGATGCTTTACCTGTGCTGGTAATTGCCATACTTCCAGAAGTCTCCTGCCCCGCTCCTGTTCCTTTCAGGGCCAGAGGATCCTAGGCCCTGCCTTATAGAATAGGAGGGGCTCAAGGCCAGTCAATCACAGCTAGTTTGTTCCTTCCTTCCTCTGTCAGTCTGTGTTGACTAAGGGACTGCTGTATGCCTGGCTGGTTGGTGGGGAGTCAGATAGGACCAGGCCCTGCCACCCCATGAATCCCAAATAGGGAGCACAGCATAGGACACCATATCCTTTACTCAAAGTATCCAGAGTCTGTCCACAGTAGTAGAAACTCTGAGACTACTCTGCCTTTTTAAAAAATTCTCTGTGCCAGGGGAGAAAGTATTTTCAAGCAGACATTTTCAAGTAAATGGCCAGTTTTGCACTTACCTCCTTTTCCCCAGCGGGACCTCCCTTTCCTGCAAGAATCACTAAAGGTCAGATGATTCACCCTTCTGGTCTCCCTCATCTGCACAGGATGATGATGATGACAATAAAAGCAAGTGAGGCTTCTATCATTTATCTTGGGTGACATTCTAAGCAATTTATGCGGACTCTTTCAATCCTCACAGAGTTAGGAGGGAGGTGCCATTTCTCTTCTGATTTTATAAATGAGGAGAGGAAGCAAGTAACGCATAGTACCTTGCCAGTAAATGGAATAACCAGAACTCAGCCCCAGGTGCTCTGTCCCAAGTATCCATGCTGTGAACAACAGAGGGGACTGAGTCCTCCAGCCTGGAATTCAAGTGGTCCACCAGCCCACATCAGCCCCAGCTCACACCACGGGAGCTTCCAATGATCTCAAGCAAGGGCTGCTGTGCAATCCACACTCACATAGGTTGATTCTATTATTTTGATTATATCCTATCATAAGTAGTTATCTCTTCATTCACTTGCTCCCCTGTCTCCAACTCCCAGATCAACCTTTTTGTCATAAAGCAAACTGTTTCTAATGAAGGGACCTTGAAAATGCCTTTAACATCAAGTTTGTAAACATTATTTTGGATTGTTCTGTATTCAGACCATACCAGGTCTTTCCCTGCCCTCTGCATTCACTGCCTTCAATGACTCCGTTCCCTTAAAACAGTGCCTCAGCTCTTTTGAAAGCCGACTGTCCAAGGCTGGATGGTGGCCCCAGAAGGTCTCTCCTACACTCTATAGCATGCTCAGCATTCCTGGATTAGTTTCCTAGGGCTGCTGTAACAAATGACCACGAACTGGGTGACTTAAAACAGCAGAAATGTATTCTTTCACAATTCTGGAGCTAGAAGCCTGAGATTAAGGTGTTGGCAGGGTTGTGCTCCCTCTGAAAGCTCGAGGGAAGAATCCTTCTCTGCTTCTTCCTAGCTTCAGGTGGTTGCTGGCACTCCTTGGCATTCCTTGGCCTGCAGAAGCATCACTCCAGCCTCTGCTTCCTTCACTGCATTAGGCTTCTTTGTTTGGGTCTTCTCTGTGTGCAGATTTCTCTCTTCTTTAAGGATACCAGACATTGGATTTAGGGCCATCCTAATCCAGTAATGACCTCATCTTAACTCCATTACATCTGCAAAGACTCTATTTCCAAATAAGGTCATGTTCACAGCTTCTGGGTGGACATGAATTTTGGGGGGATGCTGTTCAACCCAGTACCATCCCTAAAAGTCATTGTTAATGAAAATGTTTGCCTGAGCTAAGGATGCAAAGAGGTATAAATCACAGGCCCTCCCCTCAAAGTAAGACACTGTACTTACAGACATAGTCTCTATACGCAGAACGTAGATAACCAGCAAGACAGGAGATGCTAAGAGCCAACTGACTGGGGCCAAATGACAATCCATGGGCCAAATGACAGCCATGCCCAGGAATTCAGCCAAGGGGACACAGTCACTGAGAACACCACTAAAGGACTTTACTCTAAGCAGAGGGTAATCTAAGCACGTCCTTGAAGGAAAGCAAAGATAAATCAGGAGGGCTTATCAAAAGCATAGCCCTTAAGTGGGTATGTGTGCCGGGCAGAATCTTACTTCTGAAATTTCATTGCAGACATGAGAGACTGAACGGTTGTGAACACCTACCAAATGGAGTATAAGAACATGGTGAATTACTTTGGCTATAATAATAGTATGTTGTAATGCCATAGCAATGAGCATGCTTTAAAGTGCTCTTTCCTTTCATTCATTTCACTTGGTCTTCATGACAATCCTGAATGTCATCAGAGAAAAGGACATCAGATCTTACAACTAAGGGTTCTGGGGCTCAACGGGGGCAAGTAATTTGCCTGAGTCAAACAGCAAATCAGTTGTAAATTGGTATGAAACACACTGGCCTCAATAGTCCTTGTTCGGGAATTTCCTTGCCAAATGATGTTCCCCCCTGGGTGAGCCTTCCAGTGCTGGTTGTGCTGTTCTTGGCTCAAGGCAAGCATTTGAAGAACACGGTGATCCTGCAAGAAATGAAAAGCCTTCCTCAAAGCCATGTGAATTCCAAATTGGAACTGTGATAAACCTTCCCCAGACATCTGAATTGGTTTCACTAAAACTTCCGAGGATTTTTCTCTGTATTAAAGAATCTCTTTTGGCCTCCAGAGACATAATAGGATACAATGGCCTTCTGAAAAACTCAGCTGATTACCTTATGGAAATAAGGGTTGAATGGAACTTGAGGGCACACAGAGACATCAGTGAGAAGTTGAGAAGTTGATTACAAAAGACCATAAATTACATCACAAAATGATAAGCTGGCAAAAACTGATAATCACAACTCAGTGTCTGATCTCATCAGTGCGGAGTCATGCACAGAGGACCAGATCTTGGCATGCTTTAAAGACTTTCTAATAAGAATCTGTAACTGTGGCTAGCAGCTGGAAGCAAGCAGAAAGTCTAGCCTTGGGCTGAGTATCTGATGATTGAATGTGTTTTCCTGGATTTTCCTTTACTTAGTAAGCAGGGAACTTACTGCAACCTCTGCTGGCTGTCTTTAAACGTATATTTAAGGATGAAATGCTTTTGAGTCTAGTGTGATTCATGGAGTTCTTGCTTGTGCAAAGTGCTACACTGGTTGCTATAGGAAAATACAAAAATATAAAAGACAGTCCCTGACCTTGAAGAAAATCCCATCTAATTCAGAAGATTAAAAATGGTATAAGTGGGGCTGCAATGGAATTCTTTAGCAATTTCTCATCACTCAGTTGTCTGTTCAGATGCAACTTCTCAAAACCAGGCCTTCACTTGCCACCTTTTTTAAAATAATGGCCTGCCGTAACTTCATATCACCTTCTAGCCCTTTATCTCGCTCCAGGGCCTTTATACATTGATCACTATCTGAAATGAAGTTTTTGCTTGTTTACTCTGCTCCTAGACATAGTATCCACAAGGACATGGAATTGTCTTGTTTTTTGCTGTATTCCTAGCAACTAAAACAATGTTCGGCATATATTAGGTGCTCATTAAATATTTTTCAAACAAATAAAGTACATATTAATTAACTGAAAATGGGCCAAGATAACTTGAATTAATGTAGTGTTTCTCATAATTGCCTGATAAGACTTCTATGGACATTTTGATTCAGGAAGCCTGGAGTGGGGCCCAGGAATCTGTATTCTTAAGAAACATCCCAACTGATTGTTTTAAAGAGGTAGTTGGGGAAACACGGGATTAATGCAATGATTGATGGTGGTTGGGAGAAAAAAGTGAAGTGACAAGATCAGTTTCCAGAGATCAGTGGCTGCTCACTGGAATCATCTGGGAGAGATGAAAAAATTCCTGGCAGCATAGACAATACTCCAGATCAATGAAATTAGAATCTCTGGGGGTGGGGCCTGGATTTGGGCCAGGTCTTAACATTCACCGGGTGATTCTAACGCATAGCCAAGGCTGAAAAGCCCCTGGGATCTGCAGAAATATTTTATAAGTACTCCAAGTATACTACTAGGTTGTGCTTCTGTTGCTTCCAGCTTCTTATGTCCCACAGCTGGAATCCTTGATCTCCTAGTCTAGAAGAAACATGTGCAGAAACTTACACAATAACCCCATTTGGGGAGAACTCTGGTAACTTTTTGCTGTTGTAAAAAAAAAAATGTTATTTAAAGCAACAATTGAATATAACCTCTTGTACTTCATGGCCAGAGCAGAAAACACCTACAATATATTGAAGGTGAGAAAGCCAAGGCCCCCTGGGCAGAGCGTAGGTAGTTAATAGAGAGCAAAAACGCTATGCTTATAACAAAATGGGAGAATGCATAGGAGAATCCTGAGTTTCTCTTGAATGCCTAGAGAAAGATGACAGGTGGCCCAGGAAAGAGGGAGAAGGAGAAGATATGGGAAGAGTCTAGAGCAGTGGTTCTCAGTCCGACTGCATATTAAAGTCACGTAGGGAGCTTAAGAACTTACTGATCCCCAGACTTGTTCTCAAAGATTCTACTTTAATAAGTATAGGGGTGTAGTGTGTATGTGTGTGTGTGTGAGATGCAGCAAGGTTGTTCTCAGAGGTTTACAGAGGGGAGCCTGGGCAAGTTACCCATCATAGCAACAACAGCTATCATTTATTGAGCGATCACTCTGTGCCAGCCACAGTGGCCAATGCCTGCTTTACACAGCATACCTCATTTAATCCTCACAGACATCTGAGGAGGGAGGTACATTGCTAGCTCCCTTTACAGACATGGAAGCCTGTTTCTATAACTAGAGAGTGGTAGAGCCAGGATGTTGGCCCACCGCCTGCCCTCATGTCCACTGTCTTGTACTGCTTCAACCGAGACAGGGTTTGACGAGAACATCACCAGGAAGAAACTCCCTGTGGCAGAGGTCATGTCCAGTCATTAAGTTTTGTGCTGTCCTGTGCTGTAACTCCTTCCCCTTTACCAGGCTTCAGAGAAGAGCTGGGGTGGGTGGGCCTTTGGGGAAAGGACCGGCTGGGGTGAGATTAGTGTGAGGCAGAGGGACGTGGGAGGTGGTGAGGGCTCTAGTGGCTGAGAGAAATGTCCAAGGACCAAGCTGACCAGTAGGTGACGGAGTTTCATGGAAATGCAGCAGAGTGGGGAACATAAGTCCCTTCTTGGGAAAATGTAGAGAAACAGGAGCAGAGGGACATAAAACGGGGTGGTAGTGGACTCGGCCCTTATGTTGACTGCAGGGTTCAAGTCATTCCATTGGTTCTAAAGGAAAGGGACGTCCGCAATTCGAGAGAGTTAGGGGCTCTCTGGGCTCGCAGGCCTACACATAAAATAATTTGTGGCACAGAGCTGGGTTCTTCCAAATTTGACTGTCTACTCTTTTATTTATCCTGTACATACATACACCTATACATATACATATTTTGACTAAGAATCAAAATTTTCTTAAACCTCTCCATATCCACCACCAGCATTTTCCTTTCTTGGGCCATTTGTACACAAAGAAAGATAATTTTTGTTTTGCTCTGTCTAATCATTTCATGACAGTTAATGTGTAGGCAAAATGAACAGAGAACAAAAACGCTGAGGTGCAGATGTTGGGTGATTGGTGAGGCTCACCCACCAGCTGGGTAACTTGCCTCACCACTTCCTTACCTCCATCTTTGAAGGACATAACCCAACTTCATATCTCAGCCAAACTGCCAGACATTAAGGTGTCTTGTGAAAATCTAAAACCAGAAATGTTAACTGCTTTTACTTTTAGAAATACCACTATTTACATTACAGCTTCAAATGTTTGCATCTGCTGTTCCTACTTTAAAGTCCCTGGCAAAGTAGCCTAAATGAAAGAATATGAAGTTACAAATATGCCCAAGGAATTTAAGGTTGACCATGCAGTCTGTACTCAGGGCTTGAATTAAGATTGAGGCAAGCTGATCTGACATGGCCTCAAATTCTGTTCCTCTTATTTAGGTGGTAAAAGAATTAGGGACACGAGAACCTTATGATTGAGTTCAAGCAGAAGCTTACTATATTTCTTGGCTTTAACCTGTTTAAGAATGGTATGTCTCTGAGGGGGGTGGGAGGATGGGTTAGCCTGGTGATGGGTATTAAAGAGGGCCCATTTTGCATGGAGCACTGGGTGTTATACGCAAATAATGAATCATGGAACACTACATCAAAAACTAATGATGTAATGTGTGGTGATTAACATAACATAATAAAAAAAATGAAAAAAAAAAATTCCACTCCTGCCCAAAAAAAGAAAAAAAAAAAAAAGAATGGTATGTCTCTGGTTTCCTTCTGTAAAATAGGCTTCAACATAAATGAGCTGAGGACAAATAGGAGAGGGAGTCCAAAGAAACACACATGGAGGGTATGTGCTGTTACCCCTCAAAGTACTGAGAATCCAAAGGGACTTAAAGTCCAGGACTTTGGGGCACATGCATTCATTTAAAAACAACAAGATAGTTCCCCATGAAAATTGAGTTTGGGCAATATCTCAGATGAATTAGCTTTACTCATTCTTTATACCTGGAACGCCCTAGGTTGAAAAAGAGAGAGCCTAAAAGCAGATACCAATGTGTTCATATCACAACTCATCCAGTAAGACTTCTGCCTTCCATTTTCCACCTCTGTCTGGCCTGACCCCTACCTGTCATTCACCGAAGTGAGCAAACACTGACCCTCAGAGTGTGTAGGTGGAAGAAGTCAATAGTCAGCATCACTCAGAATGATGTCAACACTCTTTTCATCATTTAACATATATATCCAGGCAGAAACTTTTGGTTGAGAGAGAGGAAATATATGATGCCTGATAGCATGAGTTCTGAAGCCAGATGACCAGGTTTGAATCCCGGCTTTACCACTTGATAGCTGTGTGACTTTGAGCCAAGTTACTTCATGCTATACCTCTGTTTCCTCATTCATAAAATGCAAGTAGTATCTCCTACCTCATAGGGTGTGGTGAGGATTAAATGAGTTAATACATTGAAAGTGCTTGTAACAGTGACTGCTTAGTGCTCAATAAATATTGCTCTTAGCAATGTTTATTTGTTTCTGTTTGGTTTTTTTTTTTTTTTACTGGCAGAGTGTGGAATCTGTACAGCTAGCTGAGTACTCTCCTGCACATGGGCATATACTTACTCCTCTCAGCCAGTCAAGTTAACCCCACTTCCCTGGCCAGTGACTGATGTACAAATGGGCAGATGGTACAATTCTAGCCAATGAGACACAATGTCCTGGGGTGGTGGTGGTGTTCAGAAAAGATGTGCATTGGAAGCAAGTATTTCTTTTCTTCTTCTAATGACGCTGTTTCTACATGTCCATCTGCCTGCAACAGTGGAGCCATCTTGGCACCGTGGAGGGAACTAGAAGAGGAAAGCAACAGTGATAATGTTGAGTTGAAGAATTAACCAACCCTGAAGTTTCTACATCTGGACTCCTTACAGGAAATAATAAGTTTTCCTTATTGCTTAAGCCATTTTGAGTAGGGTTTTCTGTTATTGTGCCTGACACATCCTAACTGGTAGATATTTCTTAAGCATCTAGTATGTTTGAGATATTTTATAGGAAATAAAGTATGAAACTCTAAACCTGATCTTGCTAAGTTTTCCAGCTACTTGGGGGAGAAAAGCTATGAAAACTAATAATACTAAGCTATAAATATTAAGTGCTTGGATCAGGGTGGTCTGAGACCGCACTACATGAGGTCCTATATGAGGAGAGGGCTCAAAGAATAAAGAACACATCAATGGACAGGAGAGGGAACATTCTAGGTAGTATAAGCAAATGTATGGGAGAGTTAGGGATTGTATTAACTTGCTCGGAGTGCCATAAAGGAATACCCGAAACTGGGTGGCTTAAACAACAGAAAGTTATTTCTCATAGTCCTGGAGCATAGATCTCCAAGATCAAGGAGTTGGCAGCGTGGGTTTTATTCTGAGCTCTCCGTCCTTGGTGTGCAGATGGCTGCCTTCTCACTGTGTCCTCACATGGTCTTTTTGTGCACGTGCATCCATGGTATTCCTTTATGTGTCCAAATTTCTTCATATAAGGACAATAGATTATATTGGGATTTACCTTACTGGCCTTATTTTAACTTAACCACCTCTTTATTTTTATTTATTTATTTTTTAAAAATATTTTATTTATTTGACAGAGAGAGAGATAGCGAGAGAGGGAACATAAGCAGGGGGAGTGGGAGAGGGGGAAGTAGGCTTCCCACTGAGCAAGGAGCCCGATGTGGGACTCGATCCCAGGACCCTGGGATCATCACCTGAGCCGAAGGCAGACGCTTAATGACTGAGCCACCCAGGTGCCCTTTAACCACCTCTTTAAAGGTCCTATTTCCAAATACAGTCACAGTCTAAGGTCTCAGGGGTTAGGACTTCAACATATTAATTTTGAGGGAATACAATTCGGACTCTAACAGGGAAGAGGAAAGAATGACTTGCTCTTAAGAGTGAGTCAAAGGTGGGCGCCTGGGTGGCTCAGTTGGTTAAGCGACTGCCTTCGGCTCAGGTCATGATCCTGGAGTCCCGGGATCGAGTCCCGCATCGGGCTCCCTGCTCAGCAGGGAGTCTGCTTCTCCCTCTCCCGCTCCCCCCTCTTGTGCTCTTTCTCTCTCTCAAATAAATAAATAAAATCCTTAAAAAAAAAAAAAAGAGTGAAGCAAAGGTTAGAGATTATTGGGAGATGAAGCTGGAAGGTTATGTTAGGACCAGAGAATCATGGGCCTTTAATGTTGGGCCTACATTTTACTCTTGCAGCAGCAGGGAAGGAAAAGAGATCTTTAAGAATAATTTGGCATAGCATGCCATAGGTTTTATAAAGTAAAAGTAAAGAACTGGGTTGAAATGGAGCAGGATTCCTGTTGCACACAGTCTAGACATGCACTGATAAATGACTGAACTCAGGGAGGTAAGTTGAAGGGAACCAAATGAAAGAGAAATTGAGGAGAAAAGGACAAGATGTATGCTTGGACATTCTCAGCAATTGGGCCTGTGGAAGTCTGTGCCATAATAATTCAACTTTATGAACAGAAGTATTTTTATCCTAGTAAGATTGTGAGGCCTGGGACATTGTGGTTCCAGCTTTCTAACACTTAGGACTACCTGTATGAAAGGAATAGGCTTCCTTGTTGGGTATGGAGTATCCCAGAGGTGTTCAAGAAGTTAATGTTATAGAAAGGATACAAATATCAGGCAGGAGATTGGATTATTAGCTATTATTGGAGGTCCCTTATATGGCTTAGGGCCAGAAGCTTGGGGGTTTCAACCCAGAAAAGACAAAACATCTAGCAACCATCCAAAATGTTGTCTTCTCTCAGGGATGATATGGTGTAACATAGCTTTCTGGACTCCAACCCTGGTTGGAGTAGACCCTTTTATTGTTTAGTTTGGGCAACACTCAGCATGCCTCAAGGGCACTGGGTGTTATGTTATTTACCAGTTGGTATATACATTTTTTTTAATGGGCTTAGGAAATTAACTTTAAGAATTTGATCATTAACATGAAAAGTCAGATCTTTAAGTTCTTATACTATAGACTTAGAATATATGACTTTCGTAAATTATAGTAACTAAGCAAAGTACCTTTTTAAGTTATTCTTTAAAAAATACTTTTTAAGTTTCAAAAGAAATATGTGTTGTTTTTCTTAAGTTGAAAGTACACTCCAAAAGTATCCTTCCACCCTTCCCAGTCCAACTCCCTTAGGGCCAGACATGGCAAATGTTTTTCTTGGTGGCATTCCAGACCTTTTACTCAACATACCTCTACCCCCACCCCACACACATGTTCATATATACAAGTACACATTTCATGACTCATCAAGTATATATAGCATACATGATATAAATACATGCATATTTATATGGCTATATATATTACACACACACTCAAAAGCACATTTTTTATTTAACACAATCAGGACTTGTATTTTTTTAAAAAAGATTTTATTTGAGAGAGAGAAAGCATGAGCAGGGGCAAGAGGGAGAAGTGTGGGGCTCGATCTCAGGGTCCTGGGATCATGACCTGAGCTCAAGGCAGATGCTTAACCAACTGAGCCACCTAGGCACCCCAATCAGGACTTGTATTAACCACCGTTTAACAATGTGCATTTTTTTCATTTATATATACAACTTCCCATGTTAGTACATATATTTGCAAATGAGTCATGTTTTAAATATCTCCTTAAATAAAAGCCAAATAGACCACCTCATGTACATTATTCAAGAATTAGAAAAAGAGTGTAGTCTAAGAAAATGATGGCATAATAAACTTGTCAGTTCTCAAATATTACAACATGTAGGGGCATTCTCACCTAAATATTTTCAATGGACTCTCACAAGAAGAAAAAATGATCTAAGCCGTCTTTACACTTTTATTAATATGAAACCTTTCCAGGTGCTTTTCAGATAATTAAAACTTTTAATTGAATAGTAAGAACACACACATATTATCAACCTCAAAAGTTGCCAAAGAGCACATGTAGTTAAAAATCTCCCTTTTCAGCTCTCTAGCCCCATGATTTTTCTACCCACAGGAAACCGTTAACCAGTTTCCTATATATTCCAAAGATATTTAAGATTCTGTATATTTACAATAAGAAAACATAAAAAAAATATATCTCCCAAAGTCTAGCACTTGTAAGAGTAATTTTTACCACAGCTCGACTTCTCTCCCCAATTAAGAAAGGATGGACTCAAGCCACAAAGTCAAAAAGCTTCTCTGGGAGCTTGGGATGGTGACAAGTAAAGAATAAGATGGCCATCAAAGGAGGAAGGCAGACCCTTGAGAAAACTTACTAAGTTTCTTTTATAAAAATCTTTCTTAAAAAAAAGAAAATCTTCATGATGATAATGTAGCAAAAGTCAAAGGTTAAGTATCCTATTTAAAATAAGCCCCCTGATCAACATTTGATTCATTTTTGTTGTTCTATGACTTACCACAGTTACAGTTTTATGCTAACTTTTATGAAATTTAAAATAAACCTCTTTGACAATTTTTTATTTTGGTTACAAGATAAATTCTAAAGTATATGGGTGAAGGTACTGGGGCATTAAATTCTTGTTTTAAGTAGATTCACTTTATCTGGGCCTTCTACGGACCAATTATCACTCTTTTTATCCTTACCTCCCTTAAGGAACAACTGTAATTTATACAAAGGTTGAGGTATTGATTGAAATATTAGTTTTACATTTATTTTAGTAAAATCAAAGCCAGAGAATCAATATGTTTTAATTCAAAAATGCCTTTATTTCAATGGCAAAAAGGTATTAATCTTACTACAATAATTTGAGTTATATTTTTTCTTACACCATAAACACATTTTAAGTAGCAACTCATGAAGTGTGTGTTACAATAGGCCCTCCAGCCCATATAAGATAAGATATGAATGTGGGTTGATAACATGAACACATGTATAATAAATTATTACAAAAATAAGGTTTTAGAATGTTAGCTCTTCACATTCCACATAGAACTTCCAATGCTGATCCATTATATGGCATGGGAGAAATTCTTGATCGCTGATTAATAGTACTTCATTTATTTGTAGATAATGTGGGATGCTTTGCATTGACTCTCTGGAAGATCCTGTTTGAAGATGTGCCAACAAATTAAAAACTGTCTTTACAAAATAATATATAAATTTACTTATTACAAATCTTAGACCCTAGTCAAGTCTATGAGCACAAAATGAGATTTTGGACCAGTCATAATTCACTCCATTTTCTTTTTCTTTTTTTAAAAGATTTTATTTACTTATTTGTCAGAGAGAGAATAAACAAGCAGGGAGAGCGGCAGGCAGAGGGAGAAGCAGGCTCCCCGCTGAGCTGGGAGCCCCTCTGCGGGGCTCGATCCCAGGACCCTGGGATCATGAACTGAGCAGAAGGCAGACACTTAACTGACTGAGCCACCCAGGCGTCCCGTCTCACTCTATTTCTATACCCAAGATAAAGCTGTAAATCAGCATTGGCTTATCTTGGGAAAAAGAAGCCTGTTTGCAGTCTAAAACACCACGGGGAAAAAAGGATGACTGAAGCTTCTGAAGGTAGTTGTACAAACTCCTCTGTGCCTCAATTTCCAGTAAGCTGAGAATAAAGCAGTTATGAAGGTTAGATGGGAAGTTGGTGTGAAATGATTGGCTACTGGTTAACATATAGCAAACATTCAATAAATATAAGCTGCTACTATTATCATTATTTCTTACGAAAAGAGTATTAGGTTGGAAGATGGATAATCAATTTTCTAGGCCACACAAACTTGTGTGATCTCAAGCAAGTTACATGGCTTCTCGCGCCCAGTAGAACTAGGAAAATAGCCATATAAGTGAATGTTTGATTCTTCTTGCTGCTCCTCATCCCCAACAAGCACTGCACAGCTAAAGAACTATTCTGCTCATGCAAGAAGTAGGGAGAAATACATCTTTCTCAAGTAATATCACCAAATGTTAGATATTCTGCATAAGTCTCCTTGAAGCGAACTGCGAGATTGATTACTAGGCAAAAGAACAAGCTCATGCAACTATTCATGTTATCTAGTTGCCTAAATTAGCACTTCAAAATGACAAGCTAACTAGTTAGGTTAAAAATAATTTTAACTTTCACTTTTCTTTTTCCTCTATTTTTAAAAATTTCCCTTAATAGATCAAAAGCAAAAATAATCAGATTATTTTAACTGATAGTTCACTTCTGAAACATCACTAACCTATGAACTCTTATTTATTTATTTATTTATTTATTTATATTTTTTAAAGATTTTATTTATTCATTTGACAGAGACAGACACAGCAAGAGAGGGAGCACAAGCAGGGGGAGTAGAAGAGGGAGAAGCAGGCTTCCCGCAGAGCAGGGAGCCCGATGCGGGGCTCGATCCCAGAACCCTGAGATCATGACCTGAGCCGAGGGCAGATGCTTAATGACTGAGCCACCCAGGCGCCCCTGAACTCTTTTCATTCAACCCATTTTACCTCTCTGGCTCTGTTCCATCATCTGTAAAACAGGTCCAAGACCAAGATCATATATAAATTTCACTTCTTTTTTTTTTTTTTTTAAGATTTTATTAATTTATTTGTCAGAGAGCGAGAAAGCACAACCAGGGGGAGCAGGAGATAGATGAAGAAGCAGGCCCCCTGCTGAGCAAGGAGCCCGATGCGGGACTCGATCCCAGGACTCTGGGATCATGACCTGAGCCGAAGGCAGACGCTCAACCAACTGAGCCACCCAGGCGTCCCATAAATTTCACTTCTAACACTAAAATTATTGAACTCAGACTTCCAGAACTTATTCTCACAAACTAAGCATTCTACATTTC
This sequence comes from Leptonychotes weddellii, assembly GCF_054177405.1. Taxonomy (NCBI): domain Eukaryota; kingdom Metazoa; phylum Chordata; class Mammalia; order Carnivora; family Phocidae; genus Leptonychotes; species Leptonychotes weddellii. Next base: position 90,391,955 of record NC_138375.1, on the reverse strand, counting down.
ATTAGGATTACAGAATGAAACTTTGCTTACTCTAGTTATAAATGGAAACGAACCTATTTATGCACACATTCTCATTCCAAACAAAAAGTAAAATTCCAAACAAAGGGAAAATGATTGGGAATTATTTTAATAGATTGTAAAAATACATCTGCTGTAGTTACACTGGGGAAAAAATTCAATTATGGCTATTTAAATACAAAGTTCAATGCTGTTTTAAAATAAAAGGATTCTAAAGGATAAATATGGTGGTAGAGTATTAGGTGATTTGATATTTAAAACTAAATTAAGAGTTTGAGACAGATTTACATTGATAAGATCAAAAGCCATCTGTGAAAACTGTACTGGAATGAAGAAATAGACTTGGACATTCTAATTTTAAAACTATGTAAGCCCTTTTGGGGCGCCTGGGTGGCTCAGTCGTTAAGCGTCTGCCTTCGGCTCAGGTCATGATCCCAGGATCCTGGGATCGAGTCCCACATCGGGCTCCCTGCTCTGCGGGAGGCCTGCTTCTCCCTCTCCCACTCCCCCTGCTTGTGTTCCTGCTCTCACTGTGTCTCTCTCTGTCAAATAAATAAATAAAATCTTTAAAAAAAAATAAAAAATAAAAAATAAAAAATAAAACTATGTAAGCCCTCTTTCTTTGTGGGAAAATAAATTTAATAGGTGGTTTCTTAAGCTGAATTGGGTCTGAGATGCTTAATTTTATATGTAAAGTATTCGTGTTTCTTCTGCCTTTGTGGTACAGACATGAACGCTGGAGTTTTACTAATAAGAAGCTCCTCACTGGCCTAATGTATGGACAGTGGTCTGGCAGGGGGCCTGGCACAGGGCAGGTGCTCAACAGAAAATTAGTTTTCTTCTCTTTCCTCCCCTATCAGTAGATGTATCCTCCATTTTATGAATTAGGTCAAAGTTAATCATGATACCATGATGAAAAAAATTATGATTGAAGTAATGAAAAACAATCAAGAATTGTAAACAGGAGCTGAAATAAACACCTTCTGTTCTGTTATCAGGCACCCATCTCCCTTGGGTGTTTAAGTTCGAAGAAGTTCTTAACCACATAAAACAGAAGCACCTATGAGTGTTTGTGCTCTATTACACATACTTTTACAGAGCAATGACGCACAGTAACAGCACCGACATGAAGAAAACTCTTTCTCTAAAGTCATTTATTTGCAACATATTATCAGTAGGTCAAGGACAGCTTTTATTAAAAAAAAAAGAGTCTATTTTTTTTTCTGAAAAAGCATGTTCTATTTTCTTTTTTTTTAAGATTTTATTTATTTATTTATTTATTTTTTAAAAAGATTTTATTTATTTATTTGAGAGAGAGAGCATGAGAGAGAGCACATGAGAGGGGGGAGGGTCAGAGGGAGAAGCAGACTCCCTGACGAGCAGGGAGCCCGATGTGGGACTCGATCCAGGGACTGCAGGATCATGACCTGAGCTGAAGGCAGTCGCTTAACCAACTGAGCCACCCAGGCGCCCAAGATTTTATTTATTTATTTGAGACAGAATGAGAGAGAGAGAGAGAGAGAGCACATGAGAGGGGGGAGGGTCAGAGGGAGAAGCAGGCTCCCTGCCGAGCAGGGAGCCCGATGTGGGACTCGATCCAGGGACTCCAGGATCATGACCTGAGCCGAAGGCAGTTGCTTAACCAACTGAGCCACCCAGGCGCCCCCATGTTCTATTTTCAAATGAAGAAATAATGTTAGGTCCCCTTGAAAGAAAATGACATAATTAGCATCCATTAAATGATGGCTTGGGAAAAGAAAGATTTCAGGAGATAATTTTTTTTTTCTTAGATGAATACATTTGGCATAACATGCTTTGACTGTCCTAATACTATTGTGACAGGTGACATAGATTATATATAAAATTGGCTTTTCAGGTAAATAATGAAATGTTATCTACCTTAACAGATTCTTTTTTTAATTTTTTAAAGATTTTATTTATTTATTTGACAGAGAGAGACACAGCGAGAGAGGGAACACAAGCAGGCGGAGCGGGAGAGGGAGAAGCAGGCTCCCCGCTGAGCAGGGAGCCCGATGTGGGGCTCGATCCCAGGACCCTGGGATCATGACCTGAGCCGAAGGCAGACGCTTAACGACTGAGCCACCCAGGTGCCCCAACAGATTCTTTTTAAAGAACTGTGGAAAAGGTTGATATATCTGTACACAGTGATCACAAATTATGTAGAAGTTTGGGAATGTTCATTTTTTTTCCCCTTCCAATTTATTCTGAAATAACTGAAATATCTTGCAAGATTCCCTCAATAACACAGAAGAGAGACTACAGCCAGGTAGGCAGAGAGAAGAGAGGCTTGGGAGGAAGTTGTGAAATTTCAAGGGAAAATGCACCATAGATTCACTCCATTTTACAGCTTCTAAGGACTTTAGGGATAGATACTCCAGGATTTCATCAACAGAATTTCATTTTTTAAAGGCTGGTATTTGTATGTTTAAAATCTTTAATTAGAAATAACATATGCTTTCAAATGTATTAATATACCATATTCTAATACTAGAGTCCACCAATACATTAGTCTGAGTTACCAGTTTAACTAGTTTTTGTGCGGGACTAGGAATAAAGTTCTTCCATCATCTCTGACTCATTGAAGAAAATCTTAAAATGGCAAGATTAAAAACTTTTTTTTTTTTAAAGATTTTATTTATTTATTTGAGAGAGAGAGAATGAGAGAGAGCACATGAGAGGGGGGAGGGTCAGAGGGAGAAGCAGACTCCCTGCCAAGCAGGGAGCCCGACGCGGGACTTGATCCAGGGACTCCAGGATCACGACCTGAGCCGAAGGCAGTCGCTTAACCAACTGAGTCACCCAGGCGCCCAAGATTAAAAACTTTTATAACTGGGGTGCCTGGTGGCTCAGTTGTTAAGCGTCTGCCTTCAGCTCAGGTCGTGATCCCAGAGTCCTGGGATCAAACCCTACATCGGGCTCCCTGCTCAGCCAGAAGCCTGCTTCTCCCTCTCCTACTCCCCCTGCTTGTGTTCCCTCTCTTGCTGTCAAAAAATAAATAAAATCTTTAAAACAAAACAAAACAAAACTTTCATAACTCATCTTCATGACTCAGGATTTTCTTGATACCAGGACTCCAAAATGATATGTAGAAATAAACTGGATATTGAGTTTGCTATTTGTCCTGTGAAGTGTTGATACCATCTGATTAAAGAAGTTTAGGAAATGTTGGTTACCAAAGCTGAACAGATTTATGATTTCTCATAAAGAGGGGGAGGAGGAAGTGGGGGAGGTAGAGGAATATAGCTGTTTTTAAAATATATGTTTGAGAAAATGTGAAGGGCCATCACCCTTATATCTCACATTTAGAAGCAGAAAGTTCAAATAAAGGAGATAATATTAACTAACTAAAATCCCATTGACTATTGTTGCATTCTTCACAACAAACTCCATTCATTACAGCCTGTGAGATCTAGGCATGTCTACTTATTAGGACAGTCAATCACAGGTAAATCCAGTTTTAACTTAGCAGTCCTTGGGACCATATTCATGCTTCCATCCATTCGTTATTTATTTGATGAACATTATTTAATAAACATTTACTGGGAAGCTACTGTGCCAGTCTTTGGGGAATGTAATAGGGAGCAAGAGTTCAGAAAAGTCACTCTAAACTCAAAGATCTTCTCTGTCAGGGGGTGAAGATTAGGTAACCAGCAATTATGTATAATATAAACTGATATGCGTAAGATTTGCCTATCTATTTGGACAACAGTATGTAAGAATCTATATAGTTCCTACAGAGAACAAACTGATGGTTACCAGAGGGGAGAGGGGTAGGGGATGGGTTAAACAGGTGATGGGAATTAAGGAATGCACTTGTCATGATGAACACAGAGTGATGTATAGAAATGATGAATCACTAAATTCTATACCTGAAACTAATATTACACTGTATGTTAACTAACTGGGATTTAAATAAAAATTTTTTAAAAAAGTAAATGAAATCGAAGAATTGCTCTCTTTTTACCATGTCCAAATTTCATTTTGTTCCAATATCTATTTGGTTCCTGTACTGGGTCATCTAAACAAGGCATATCTGAAAATGAAAGGGAGTGCTACTAATAATTTGGCTGGATTGAGGACTGCTGTGGTCCAGCTGGGAAGCATGGTCACTCTAGTTTTGGGAAATGTAATGTAAATAGCTCTTCCTAGTTCCCCTATTCCCAAAAAACACTATTTTGCAGGGTGATCATTAAAAAGTGTTAGAGAGGGGCGCCTGGGTGGCTCAGTTGGTTAAGCGACCTTCGGCTCGGGTCATGATCTCAGGGTCCCGGGATCGAACCTCACATCAGGCTCCCTGCTCGGCAGGAAGCCTGCTTCTCCCTCTCCCTCTGCCTGCCACACTGCCTGCCTGCCTCACTCTCTCTTGAGTTGATAAATAAAATCTTTAAAAAAAAGTGTTGTTTTTCCTTTAAACTTTGTGCACTCTACAGTGTCAGTTCCATGATTTTCATGACCACATTTTGATATGCAAAAGAATGAAAAATAATCTCTCTTGAATAGTTTGCTTGTTATAGAGTTTACATTTTTCTAACTTACCAGGTCTTTGGATTTCTGTCAGGTACTATAAAACCACATATAAAGGAATCATAAATCAAATAGGTTCACGTAAAACTCCAACAGCAGCCTACAGAATGCCAGCAGGTAGGGGGCCCCTGAGTGGCTCAGTAGGTTAAGTGTCCTACTCTTGGTTTCGGCTCAAGTCACGATCTCAGGGTTCTGGGATGGAGCTCTGTGCTCAGCTGGGAGTCTGCCTGAGATTCTCTCCCTCTGCCCCTCTCCTTGCTCATGCTCTCTCTCTAATAAAATAAATAAAATCTTAAAAAAAAGAAAAGAAAAAGAAAAAAGGAATGCCAAGAGGGACCTGCAGATTTCTAGGTCCAGATTAAGGCAGCAAGAAGCTGGCTGGCCTATGGGCCCTCCATAGTTCTTATATTAGCGTTAACAATTTCTGACATCTCTAAAGAAAAGAAAATTCAGTATTTCTGGAAAGAAATTAGTAACAAGAAACTTGTTTATATTGCAGGCAACAGAAGCAGCAGTTCAGAACCCATTTTTTATTTCATGCTCACTTAGCAGGGGCACTATGAGCCCTCTTGAGGAAGGAGAAGCATGGCGAGGGTTGGAAATGCCTGCTCAGAACTAGAAAATCTGAGGAGCAGATAACCTTTGTTATACAAGGAAGATCCTGTATTTCTGCTCTCTTGAAGTTAGAAACTAGGGGGATGAAGGTTTTGCTTGGCTTTCCCTTGTGTGTGTGTGTGTGTGAGAGAGAGAGACAGAGAGAGAGAGAGAGAAGGAGGGAGGGAGGCAGGCAATGTGTGCAAGCATGATAGTGGGTGTGCTTTGGGATCAAGGTGAAGGGCTGAATATAAGAGTTTTCAAATTATTATCTGCTTAAGAAATCAGATACTACTTACTAGTCATTCAAAGTCTATAGTCAGGCTGCATAAGAATCATTTTTAAAAATTCAGGTTCCTGGGCCCCACTCCAAGTTTTGATTAGGTAGATCTGCAGTGAGGGTTAGGAACCAAAGACCATGAATTACTACAAGAACTCCTTCCAATTTAACCCTTTAACTTCTTCATAATTTCTGTTTTACCTGACCTGTTTTCCCAAAGTGATGAAAAGCACTTTTGAGGCTATCTTCAGAAAACTGGGGAAAATGCATCCTATTCCAAAGCCAGTTTTTGAGACAAAGAAGGACCCTAAGAGGTTACAGTGGATCAGGTATACAGTTAGGAGAGGGGCTTTCCTGAGAGCCTTGACCATCTGCTCACTTGCCCTGTGGTCTCAGATCCCAGAAATGTTGAAATCGTCCTTTAGAGGAAGCATTCACTTGAAACAACAAAAGATTAAAGAAATCTTAAAAATGTTGGATTTTCTTTACCTTTTGAAGAAGGCCAGCTGGAACCTTCCAAAATTATTCCTATTTAGTGTGCAGCCACAAACAGTACTGATGGGCTGATGAAAAAATTAGCATTTGCTGAGAAGGCAGTGAAATGCCGGCTTCTCACCCTTTGGTCAAGGCGACTTCCTTGAAAGTGCTTTAAAGTAGATTGATGGAATCCAGATCCAGCCATTTTGTCTCTATTGCAATATGGCGGCTCATCCACAAATAACCCCTCCCCGCAACCCTCCCAAAAAAGCAAAACCGATGGCTATACCGAATTCCCTGTTTCTTTGATTGAACTGATCCTTCTTTAAAATGCTTATTGAATTTGTTGGCCAATTGAATTAAAAGAGTTAAAAGAGAAAAAAAAATAAAGTTAGGAGAGGGAAGTAGTGAATTATTAAGGTTTGCTGTAGGAAGAAATGGTCCTCGGGAGCCCCTGGTTAGAGGCTTAGTGATAGTAATCCCTGTTTGGTTCTTGACTCTGGTTACCACAGAATTATCATCTTCTGTATTGTATCTCCTTTCTGCCTATACTGTCCCCAGCTGGGCCGAGGCAGGGGCACTAGGGGAAAAAGAGGGGGTGCTGCAGCAGAGGAGGGTTAACACAACCTCAGTTATGTTTGTTTTACAGCAATGTGTGCTGCCTCTACCCAGATCATTTAAAAATCTGCTGCTAATTGGTGAAGACTACATTCTCTTCAGTTTTCTCAGGTTAAAGTTTATTCCATCAGATAAAGCACATTAGTTTACACTAACAAGCAAAGATTTATTTTAGTACTTGCTTTTAGAAAACTAACCAAATCATGCCTGCAGGAAGCAAAAAATACCATTTTTCCTTTCTGTATGACACTTTAAAAAATCTACTCAAGGGGCGCCTGGGTGGCTCAGTTGGTTAAACAACTGCCTTTGGCTCAGGTCATGATCCTGGAGTCCCGGGATCGAGTCCCGCATCGGGCTCCTTGCTCGGCAGGGAGTCTGCTTCTCCCTCTGACCCTCCCCCTCTCATGCTCTCTCATTCTCACTCTCAAATAAATACATAAAATCTTAAAAAAAAAAAAAAATCTACTCAAGGTAAGTATAGCATAGGTTCAGAGAAAGGAACTGTGAGGGAAGGTGTCATTTAAA
>NC_138375.1:90365608-90384398 GCF_054177405.1 Leptonychotes weddellii | reverse complement strand
AGAATTCTTCATATCAGTGAGGTCATATGATACATGTTTTTCTCTTTTTGACTTATTTCGCTCAACATAATACCCTCCAGTTCCATCCACGTCATTGCAAATGGCAAGATCTCATTCCTTTTGATGGTTGCATAATATTCCATTGTGTATATATACCACATCTTCTTTATCCATTCTCTATGGTAAGTTTTAAAAGAGGACTTTAAATATTGTAAAAAATCTCATGAGGGTAGTGTTTCTCAGCCTAAGGACTTTATTAGAAGTACATGAGTGCCCTATGGTAATTTTTAAAACTGTTTTTAGGAAAATAAAAAAAAAAAACTAAGCGTACTTAGATAATCTGTATGAATATCTTACATCCAAGAATTCTCCTAATTGTAGTGCCTACATTTGTCTTTGGCTTCACTATCACATAGGTGTTAAACCATATAACTAACTGACATGGCTGATGAGAAAAGACCAGAGGCAATGTGATATATAAATGAGGCTTAAGTACAGAGTGAGGCCAGACGATGTCACAGCCAGCTATTCAAAAGCAGAAAATGCAGTAGTTCCAGTAAAGAAAGAGTGGGAGAAGTGAGTCATCACTGGGCACACAGTAGCTCAAAAAAACTCAACTACAGAAACCAGTATTATATTCATGCTGTGAGCATAGACTATTATAGCAAAATGATATAATCTATCACAAGTTTAAGAAACTATTTTTAATTTTTATTTTTTAAAGATTTTATTTATTTATTTGACAGAGAGAGACACAGCAAGAAAGGGAACACAAGCAGGGGGAGTGGGAGAGGGGGAAGCAGGCTTCCCCGCCGAGCAGGAAGCCCGATGAGGGGCTTGATCCCAGGACCCTGGGATCACGACCTGAGCCAAAGGCAGACGCTTAATGACTGAGCCACCCAGGTGTCCCAAATTTAAGAAACCTTTTAATAAAAAGGGATTTCCAAGGGCAAAATGTTAATTACTAGCATACAAATATGATTTATGAATTATGGAAAGGACTGGGCAGGTGAAAAGCAGATGGTCTGGTGACTCCAGGGGTGGAAAATAAATAAGAAAAAACTTTTGAGAAAAAAAACCCCAAAGACTATAAAGTAGAGGAAATCTAAGATGTGCTGATCTAAGTGAAGGAACTAAAACACAGTTTTGGAAGCACCTGCCACAAAGGTCTACGATACCAGAAAACAGTTTAGAGATGAGGAAGGAGAGGAGGAGCTAGGAGGAATGGTGGGCAGAGCTAAGCGGGACAAAAAAGGAGAGAAGAAACTGCCTTTTACTACTCAGGCACTGAGGCTTACTGTAATGGCTAGTGGAGCCTGAAGGCATCTGCACTCCTGTTCAACAGTAATGGTGGATGTCTGATGATTCACTTTCCTGAGTGAATCATTGCAAGACTGTTCCCTTAAGTGTGGCCATGGACATCTGGAGGTGGCTGATCACCAGACCCCAAGGGTGTCAGTCATTAATAGTCTTTAAATTGGTGGTTAAACTGGGCTTATAACTCAGAAGACAGAATTGTGTGGAAGACTACTAAGTCTAGGAAGTCAGAATGAAAAGAAATACTTCTTTTTGGGGGATTGGCAACTGATGATAAAACTGTTAAAACAAAAGTGCACCATAACTTTTGTGGGTCTTAGGCTGCTTGCTCATTCCTTTGTCTTTAGGGGAAGATTTTCCTTCATTGCATCAGAATACTAACATATAACTAAATGGTCAACACACCAGAGGTCTCAAATTTTCTACATGGAGTCACAAAGATCTGAAATCACCTGGGAGGATAATAGGGGAACATTGAGGGCATTTGAATTTCTGAGACTAGATGAGGAACAAAGAAGGAGAGGCTGTCAGCTGTCCAACTCTGTCCCTGGGGATTTCTGGCAAATAAGAGTTGTGGGAGCACATAGCATATTGTAGAAGGAACATCTGAGAACAAAAACTAGCTTGGAGAACTTCAGATTTCTTAAAAAATAGTTTTATCATAAAAAAATATGTACCTTTCCATTTGAATATGAAGTTACAGATAAACTTAAGAATGACCCACCTTACTCCAAGCGTAATTCCAAGTCACGTAACTGTCGCCTCCTAGAAGATCCTTGAGCCAGGTGACTGGATTTTGATAAATCTGACCATTTTCTACCTTAATTTTACCACTCAGTAAAACACTGGCTTTGTGAGTAGTCTCCTGAAGTGAAAAATAAAACAAAAATTAAGAAGGAAAAATACCTGAAATATGTGAACTTCTGCTTTTGGCCATGATGAAGTAATAGGAACCAGAATTACCCTAACAAAGAAAAAACAAACAAAATATATGGAGCAATGGTTTGCAAGGTACCAAACATCAGGCAACATAGTACAGTGATCCCTGAGAAGTGAGAAATTAATGAGGTGAGCCTTCCAAGTGTCCCAGCTCACTGCCTTGAGAGTTTCCAGGTCATGGTGCAGGGAGAGGGAATCCAGGCAAAGCCTGTGGACTCCTTGAGTTGAGGAGACAGACCAGAGTCCACGGAGGCAAAGTGCCTAGAGTTTGCAGGACAGAATACTGAGAAGAGAGACATACAAAGAAAGAGAACTCTGCAGATCTTCAGGGGGGGTCCTCTTTAAGTATTCAGCTGAGTAGTGATTGGCCATGTTTGAGAGCAAATTACCCAGGGCTGGGAAAAGAACCACCTGAGAAGATCAGAAGTAATGACACCTGGCATTCTCAAAGGTCAGAAATAGTGCCTGTTCCCAACAGCAAGACTAGAAAACCTCAATACTGGTGGGGCATTGGTTGGGTACACAGAAGAGCCTTACCTCAGTAGTGGCAAATAATTAGCCCTAGATTGAACACATGCTCCAATCCTGCCTACCAAATCTTTTTTTTTTTAAAAGATTTTATTTATTTATTTGACAGAGAGAGACACACAGCGAGAGAGGGAACACAAGCAGGGGGAGTGGGAGAGGGAGAAGCAGGCCTCCCATGGAGCAGGGAGCCCCATGTGGGGCTCGATCCCAGGACCGTGGGATCATGACCTGAGCTGAAGGCAGATGCTTAACGACTGAGCCACCCAGGCGCTCCCTGCCTACCAAATCTTAAAAGCAAGACCCACAAGGATCAAATTGTTTCCAAGGAACTTAACTGTATCCTAAAACAAATCTACAAAATATTTATAAGAATAAAAAAATATCCAGCATCCAACAAGGTAGATTTCACAATGTGTGGGATTCAATAAGAAGTTAACAGACCTGGCTGTGAATTGTGCAAGACTGTTGAATCTCAGATCTGTACCTCTGAAACAAATAATGCAATATATGTTAAGAAAAAAAAAAAGAAGAAGGTAGCAGGAGGGGAAGAATGAAGTGGGGGAAATCGGAGGGGTAGATGAACCATGAGAGACGATGGACTCTGAAAAACAAACTGCGGGTTCTAGAGGGGAGGGGGGTGGGAGGATGGGTTAGCCTGGTGGTGGGTATTGAGGAGGGCACATTCTGCATGGAGCACTGGGTGTTATGCACAAACAATGAATCATGGAACACTTCATCTAAAACTAATGATGTAATGTATGGGGATTAACATAAGAATAAAAATAAAAATTAAAAAAAAAAGAAGCTAACAGACCTGGAAATTAGTAGGAAAATACAACCCATACAGAAGAGATAAAGCAATCAACTGAAAATGACTGAGAACTGGTAAGAATGTTAGAATTAGCAGATAAAGACATTAAGTAGTTATTACAATCATATTCCACATGTTCAGAAGTTATGTGGAGACATGGAAAATATTTTTAAAAAGACCAAAATCAAACTTCTAGAGATGAAAATTACAATGTATGAGATGAAGAATACACTGGATAGTTACAGATTAGACATTTTGATCAAAAAGATTAGTAAATTCAAAGACAAAGCAATAAGTACTGTAGAAAAATGAAATACAGAGAAAAGAGAATTTTTTTTTTTTTAAAGATTTTATTTATTTATTTGACAGAGAGAGACACAGCGAGAGAGGGAACACAAGCAGGGGGAGTGGAAGAGGGAGAAGCAGGCTTCCCACAGACAGGGAGCCTGATGCGGGGCTCAATTCCAGGACCCTGGGACCATGACCTGAGCCGAAGGCAGACGCTTAACGACTGGGCCACCCAGGTGCCCCGAAAAGAGAATTTTTAAAAATGAACAGATCATCAGTGAATTGTGGAATGATTTCAAGCAAGCCAATATGTGTGTAATAAGAGGTTCTAAAAGGAGGGAAGGGAAGAAAAAACATTTGAAGAAATAATGGCTGAAATTCTTCCACATCTGAGATTCACATGTGGAACCCAGAGATTCAAGAAATTCAATAACCCCTAAGCATAAGAAACATGAAAAAAATTACACTAATGCTCCTCATAATCAAAATTGCTTAAAACCAGGTAAAATCTTAAAAGCAAAAAACCCCAAAAAACAAAAAAAAAAAATCCAAAAAAAAAAAAAAAAGCAGCCAGAAGGAGAAAAAAAAGACCCATTACTTACAGAGGAACTAGGTTAAGAACAACAGTGTATTTAAACAAGAAAGAAAACAAGCAAGCAAGAAAACAGTGGAGCAACATCTTTCAAGTAAAGGAAAAAACTCTTTCAACATAAAAGTCTGTATCTGGCAAAAATATCTTTCAAAAATGAAGGTGAAATAAACTTTTTCAGACATGCAAAAGTCAAAAGGATTCATTATCAGCAGAAGACCTTCAATATAAGAAATGTTAAAGACAGTCCTCCAGGCAGAAGAAAAATGGTAGCAAATGGCAATCAGGATCTACATAAAGGAAACAAAAGCAGAAATGGTAACTACATGACAGAAATACTTTTCTTATTATTTAAATCTGCTTAAAAGATAACTGCTTAAACAAAAATAATAATGTAGTGTGGAATTTATAACATTAGGTAAAGGTAAAATATATGGTAACACAAAGGTCAGGAGTAGAAAAATGGAAGCATACTAGTTTGAGGTTCTTACAGTATATATGAAGTGGTATAATATTACTTACAGGTAGACTGGGAGAAGTTAAAAATATGTTCTATAAACGCTAAAGCCACAACTGAAGTAAAGAGTTGTAGCTAATAAACCAACAAAGGAGATAAAGCATAAAAAAATGAAAAAGGGAACAAAGAAGAGATGAGAGAAATAGAAACAGATGCCATGTGATAGATTTAAACCTAACTACATCAAAAGTCCCACTGAATATAAATATTCTTTTTTTTTAAGATTTTATTTATTTGAGAGAGAGCATGAGAGCGCATGAGTGGGGGGAAGGACAGAGGGAGCAGGACAAGCAGACTCCCCGCTAAGCAGGGAGCCCAATGTGGGGCTCAATCCCAGGACTCTGAGATCATGATCTGAGCCAAAGTCAGATGCTTAACTGAATGAGCCACCCAGGTGCCCCGAATGTAAATATTCTAGAATCAACTTCTGGTATGACAATGTGAGGATCCAGTCCCAGATGAAAAGTATTTAAAAAAATAGTTTAAATCTGGAAATGGTCGTAAACGCATGCAGCAAATAAAGAGCCATCTATTCAGCAAAATCTATGACAACTAGGTGGGAAAAAAAAGGTGAGTCTGTGGTATGTGAACCAAGATTGCTTTCTTCCTCCCCCTTCCCATCTCAGTGAGGTGCAGATTTCACTCCAGATTCCACTTGCAGCCAAGAACACAGGGCTCCCTCTCCCTATAGCCTCCAATCAGAGGGCTACCTTCTTGTTAGGGGAAGGATATCAGCTTTTCTCATCTTGCCCTCAGCTATCTCTTGCTAAGGCTAAGTTCTGAGTGCAGCCAAGAGGTGGGGGAACCCTTCTGCGAAGCCTGTACTGGTGAGGCAGAGGCTCCACCTTTGGCATGGTGGCACTGAGACTAGTAGGACCCTGATCACCCCTAGCTGGCTTGTAAGGTAGTGGTTTCATGTCAGGAGAGACAAGCTGTAAAGGCATGAGGCTAACGTGCCTGCCTTGGCTAAATGCTCAGCTCCTAAAGCCGGGTGTCTTTCAGAGAAAAGTTGTTATGTCCCCACCCCAGCTCCAGAGCTATGGCACAGTGATTTTGTCTTGGAAAAGAAGCAAGCCTTAAAACAGATGGTTCCTAATCTCCTCCAAAGGAAATGACTTCATTTACAACAGACCATGGAGAAGTTCAAGCTCAAGGGCACTTTAAAGGCAGTACAGGTTGTGGTAAAAAGCAATTGGAAGTAAATTGGTAGATTCACTGGGGATACAGGCTGAATTGTAGGCTGGCTAGTTTTTAGGAGAGAACTGGGAAAAGAAATAGTAGGGAGGAGCATTCCTAGAGTAAACTCAAACACTGACTTCATAAACTATCCCTTCAAAGGAACACACACTTGACTGGATTAGTCTGTAGAGCAATTTATGCTCCAGGTCATCATTGAAAACAATATAATAATTAACCAGCAATAACTGGAGCTTAATGGCTAGGTATGGAGAGGGAAAGAGACAGTCAAAGAGAGACCTGCCAAGGTCTCAGTCTATGTGGTACAGTATCAAAAGTTTAACACTATAGTAGGGAAAAATAACCTCCACTAAAACAATCTAGCCAGTAACTAAATAAGCAGGCACATAACAACAACAAGCCTAAGAGAAGGTGGGGGCCAGTACACAGAGTTGCTACATCTTTCAAAATATATAAGATGTCCAGTTCCAACCAAAAACTGACACGTGGAAAAACAGGAAACTATGACACATACATCAAAACAAATAAAGCAACAGAAAACATCTGTGAGAATGACTAAATGTTGGATTTAATAAAGACTTTTTTTTAAAAAAAGATTTTATTTATTTATTTGACAGAGAGAGACACAGCTAGAGAGGGAACACAAGCAGGGGGAGTTGGAGAGGGAGAAGCAGGCTTCCTGCCAAGCAGGAAGCCCAATGCAGGGCTCGATCCCAGGACCCCAAGATCATGACCGGAGCCGAGGGCAGACGCTTAATGACGGAGCCACCCAGGTGCCCCTTAACAAAGACTTCTAAACAGTCATTATAAAAATGTTAAAATAATGAAAAGAAACCATAAATAAAGAAGTAAAGGAAGGTATGATGATAGTGTCATATCAAAGAGAGAATATCAATAAAGAGACAGAATTTATAAAAAAGAACCAAATAGAAGTCATGGACTTGAAAAGTATAATAACTGAAATGAAAAATTTACTAGAGGGGTTCAACAGATTCATGATGTCAGAAGAAAGAATTAATAAACCTGAAGGATCAACAGAGATTATGAAGGCTGAAGAACAGAAAGAAAAAAGGATGTAGAAAAATGAAAAGGCCTCACAGAAATGTGGGACACCATTAAACACATTAACATATGCATAATGGGAGTACTAGAAGGACAAGAGAGAGAAAAAGGAACAGAAAACATACTTGAAAAAATAATGGCTGAAAACTTCCCAAATTTACTGAAAAACATTAATCTGTATTTTCAGAAGGAGGCTCAGTGACTTCCAAGTAGGATAAACATGAAAAAATACATAAACAGATACATGCCGGAAGTCAAAGACAATGAGAAAATATTGAAAGAAGCAAGAGAAAAATGACATCACTTACAAGGTAACCCGAAGAAGATTACTAGCTGGCTTCTTATCAGAAACAATGGAGGCCAGAAGCAGTGGAATAACATATTCAAAGGGTATAAAGAAAAAAGTGTCAACCAAGAATCCTATATCCAGCAAAGCTACCTTTCAAAAATAAAGTTAAATAAAAACATTCCCACGTAAACAAAAATGGAGAGAATCTGTTGCTAGCATACCTGATAAGAAATACCAGAGGAAGTTTTTCACGTTGAAAGCAAGTGACCCCAAATGGTAAAATGAATCCACATGAGAAAACAAATAGCATCAGTAAAGGTAATCACACATTATAAAAGACAGTATGGACAAATATTTCTTCTCCTTTCTTCTCTTAACTGATTTAAAAAATAATTATATAAAACAATAGGTATATAATATACATATTTGGAAATAGCAAAAAGGAGATGGGTGGGAGCAAAGTTTTCTTTTGCTAAGGGAATGATACCAGATGGTAACTCAAATCCACAGGAACAAATGAAAGGGTAAATAAGAAGGTTAATATAAGGGGCGCCTGGGTGGCTCAGTTGGTTAAGCGTCTGCCTTCAGCTCAGGTCATGATCCCAGGGTCCTGGGATCGAGCCCCACATCAGGCTCCCTGCTCGGCGGGAAGCCTGCTTCTCTGTCTCCCACTCCCCCTGCTTGTGTTCCCTCTCGCGCTGTGTCTCTCTCTATCAAATAAATAAATAAAATATTAAAAAAAAAAAAGGTTAATATAAGAAAATCTATAAACATACACTTGCTTACTTCTGTTTCTTTACAAATCACAAGATAAATAAAGTCATAATCATAACAATGAATTGTTTCATTTATAACATTTATATATATAATACATATAATAATAATATCATGGAAAGAGGGACAGAGCTATGTAGGAATTACAGTTCTTTGTCTCACTAGAATTAGGTTAGTATAAATCTGAAGCTGATTCTGATAAGTGAAGATGTCCTAGGGTAAGCACTATGGAAATACCGCGAAAAATACGGTGAAAAAAAGTCACTGAAGAAACTAAAATGCTATAATGGAAAATATTCACTTAATGCAAAAGAAAGTAATAAAGAAGTACAGAGGAACAAAAAAGACATGAGACATATTGAAAACAAAAGTAAAACAGCAGACATAAATCCAATAATATTAATAACATTAACTGAATGAGAGTGGATTAAAAAAACCTACTCAAAAGGCAGAGGTTGTCAGACTAAGTTAAAAAAACAAGATCCAATTTAGCAATTTGTGCATACACAAAACAGACTAAATTGAAAGAGACAAGTAAATTGAACATGAAAGGATGGAGAAAGATATATCATGCAAACAGCAACCTCAAAAAAACTGGAGCAGCTATAACTAATATCACACAAAATAGACTTTAGAACAAAAAATGTTACTAGAGATAATGAGGGACATTTTGTAATGAGGAGAGGGTTAATGCATCAGGAAGATATAATTATAAACACACATGCACATAATGAAAGAGCACTGACACACATGAAACAAAAATTAACAGAAATGAAGGGTGAAATGGACAATTCAACAGTAACAGAACTCCACTTTGTTTCCTATTAACACAACTCCACTTTCATTAATGTCTAGAACAAACGGCAGAAGATCAATGAGAAAAGAGAAAACTTGAGCAGCGCTATAAACCAACTAGACCCAAAAGGCATCTATAAAAAACTTCTCCTAACAACAGAAGAATATTCTTCTCATGTGCTCATGGAACTTTTTTTAGGATGGGCCATCTGCTAGTAAAGCCATAAAATAAATCTCAGAAAATTTAAAAGGATTGAAATAATACTAAGTATATTCTCTAAATGCAACAGAATGAAATTAGAAATTAATAATAAAAAAATGGAACACTCACAGTTATGTGGAAATCAAACAACATACTCCTAAATAACTAATGGGTTAAAGAGGTAATCAAAAGGCAAATTAGAAAATACTTTGAAATGAATGAAAACGAAGATACAATATACCAAAAACTATGGGATGCAGCAAAAGCAGTGGATTAAAGGGAAATTTATAGCTGTAAATGCCTATATGGAAAAAGAAGAAAAATCTCAAATCATTAACCTAAACTTACACTGATGACACTGGAAAAAAAACAGCAAACTAAACCCAAAGCATGCAGAAAGAAGGAAATAAATATTAGAGTGGAAATAAATAAAAGAGGCAATAGAAAAACAATAGATAAAATCAGTAAAATCAAAAGTGATTCTTTGAAAATATTAACAAAATCAACAAAGCTTTAGCTAGACTGACCAAGAAAAACAAGTGAAGAGACTCAAATTACTTAAGGTCAGCAATGAAAATGGGTACACTGCTACTGAACCAAGTGAAATAAAAAAGGATTACAAGAGAAACTATCAAGAATTCTATGCCAATAAATAAGATAAAATAGACAAATTTCTAGAAAGATAAAAACTACCAAAAATGATTCAAGAAGAGACAATTTGAAAAAACCTGTAAGTAAAGAGACTGAATTAACACAAAAAAACTATCTACAAAAAAAAATCCCAGTACAGATGGCTTCATTGCTGATTACTCTCAAACATTTAAAGAAGACTTAAAACCAGTATTCTGTATTACCAATATTCCAAAAGATAGAAAAGGAGAAACACTTTTGTGAGACAAGTATTACCTTAATACCAAACCAGACAAATACAAGAAAACTACAGATCAATATCTTCAATAAATATGGATGCAAAAATCCTCAACAGCCTACTAGAAAGCCAAATCCAGCAACATATAAAAAGAATTACATACCATGACCAAGTATGATTTGTCTGCTTTCCCAGGAATGCAAGGTTGGTTTAATATCCAAAGATCAAATAATGTTATACAATATATCAATAGAATGCAAACCAAAATCCACATGATCATCTCAATATATGTGGAAAGAACATCTGACAAAATCTAATACCCCTTCTGATAAAAACATTCAAGAAACTAGGAAAAGAAAGAACTTACTCAGCCTGATTAAGGGCATTTATGAGAAAACCTACAGCTAGCATTGTATTTAACAGTGAAAGACTAAATTTTTTCTAAGAAACATAGTTTTAGGGAAAAAAAATAGAAGTTTGATCTTATTATTTTATTTCAACACTGTACTGGAGGTTTTAGCTAGTGCATCCAAAAAAGAAATAAAAAGCATTCACAATGGAAAAGAAAGAAGTAAAACTGTCTTTATTTATAGACAACATGATCATCTATATAGAGAATCCAATGAAATCTCCAAAAATTTATAGGAAGTAGTAAGTGAGTTTAGCAAGGTTGTATGATAACATCTCAAAATACAAAAAACAATTGTATTTCTACCTATTAGCAATAAACAACCAAAAATTAAAACTTAAAAAATGTCATATATAATACTATCAAAAACATGAAATACTTAGGGATAAATCTGATAAAAGACGTGAAAGACCTTTATATTGACTTCTACAACTGCTGGGAAAAAAAGAGAAGACCTAAATTAACAAGAGCTATATCATGTTCATGGTTTAGACAACTTAATATTGCTAAAAGCATGTCATTTGTCTCAAAATTACAGATTCAACTCAATACCATTAAAAATAATAGCACCCCTTTTTTAAAAAAAGAAACTGAAAAACTCACTCTAAAATTCATATGGGATTGCAAATGACCTAGAATAGCCAAAACACTTTAGAAAAGGGAGAACAAAATTGGAGGACTAACACTACCTGATTTTTTAGAAAAGATTTTATTTATTTATTTGAGAGAGTGGGTGTGCATGCATGAGCAGGGAGAGGGGCAGAGGGGGAGGGAGAGGGATGGAGCCTGACGTAGGGCTCAATCTTATGACTCTGAGATCATGACCTGAGCTGAAACCAAGAGTCAGCTGCTTAACCGACTGAGCCACCCAGGTGCCCCAACACTACTGTGTAGTAACTGTACAATCAGTGTTACTGATTCTAACACTTATTATAGAGCTATACAATCAAGATGGTATTCATAGTAAGACAGACAAATAGATAAGTTAAACAGAATAGGGAGTCCAGAAATAGGCACATGTATGGAACAAATAATTTTCTACAAAGGTGCAAAGACAATTCAACAGAGGGTAATTTTTTCAACACATGTTGCTGGAAGCATTAAATATCCAAATTTAAAAATATGAATGGGGATCCTACTTTGTACCACATACAAAAACTAATGGATCATAAACCTAAATTCTAGGAGAAAATCTTTGTGACCTTGGGTTAGACAAAGAATTCTTAGATATGATACTAAAAACATAATCAGTGAAAGAGCAAATTGCTAAGTTGGACTACGTCAAAATTTTAAACTTCTGTTCTTTATAAGATAATTTTGAGAGAATGAAAAGACAAGCCATACACTAGGAGAAGATATTTGCAAAGTATACGTTTGATAAAGGACTTATATCCAAAATATATCAAAACAAATATCAAAACAAGAGAACAAGCAACTAATTAAAAAATGGGCAAATATTTGAAAAAAAGCTTCACCAAAGAATAAATATGGATGACAAATAGCATATGAAAAGATACTCAACATAACTAATCATTATTAAATGCAAATTAAAACCACAATGATAAACTATTACACATACATACATATTACATACATACATCTACATTACATGTCATATGGCTAAAATTAACAGATTGATCATACTAAGTGTTAGCTAAGTAGGAATGTGGAGGAACTAGAATACTCATACACAGCTGGTGGGAATGTAATATGTTACAAACAACTTTGGCAGTTTCTTAAAAAGTTAAATATATACTTACCATATATTTTATCCAGCCACTCCACTCCTATGTATTTACCCAAGAAAAGCAAAAGCCTGTGTCATACCAAAATTTGTACACCAATGTTCATAGTAGTTTTATTTGTGATAGTCAACAACTGGAAACAACCTAAATGTCTATCACAGATGAAATGACAAATGAACTGTAGTTTGTTCTACACACTACACAACAATAAAAAAGGAATTAAACTACTTATATATGCTCTAATGGCGGTGATTCTCAAATAATTATGTTCAGAAAAAAGAAGCCAGACAAAAATGAATACATATGGTGTAATTCCATTTTTACAGAATTCTTAGACATGCAAGCTAAAGTACAGGGACAAGAAGCAGAACAGTAATTGTCTAGAGCTCGGGAAGAAAGGGGTATGAAGGAGGTAAACAATAAGGCAAAAAGAAACTTTTGGGGGTGATGGATATGTTCATTACCTTGTTTGTGGTCATGGTTTCACAGGTGTATACATATGTCAAAATCTGTCAAACTGCATAATTTAAATACATGTAGTGTATGTTAATCATATCTCAATAAAGCTGTTAAGAAATAGTCAAAATATGAAAAGTTATATTGAAATTTTATTATAGCTGACCCAGAGAAATAGCCACAACTGTCAAAATCTGAGTTAACATAACTAATTTACTAACTAAAATCTGAGTCGCTTTGGCTAATTTGAAGTAGGTACTACTTAATGATAAACTGGTTGACAGGCAAGCAAACAGGAACATCAAGGGACCTGAGATCAAGCTACTAACTTGGTCTTTACACTACTGTTTGGAATTTTAAAATTAATTTTTTTTGCTCCTAACTTATAAGTAAAGTTTATTAGGAAAAACCTTATTAACCAGAAATGGAAGGACTAGAAACAGTGGTCATTCACATTAAATTCTGGTTAGCCAGGACTGCTTTCTGTTCAACCAGTGATCCCTAAGCAAAGAAGCATTCTAGGACTCCTGCAGTCACTGCCACTCCGAATTCCTCTTTCAAAAAGTGAATGTGGGCAAAGGAGAGAGGAAAACTCTTTTGTAGGTATTTCTAGTAGAACAATTTTTTTCCTTTTCTATTTTTATGCATTATGTGATATTGTTTTAATTGAGTCAGATTTATCCAAATTCCAAGTTACTTCTTGTTTCTAAATTGAGCTCCTATGGAAGAGGAATTTATTCCTATCCCTTATCAGGGGAAGCTTTAGCAGTATGCAGTAATTCCCTAAACTCTGGAACCAAAGAAAGCTCCAATTTATTATGTTTATGCTGTTCTTAAATCCTTCCTGAGTCAATATAATTGACTAATTCTGTCCTCAGAGCCCAAAGGTGCTTGTGACCAAAATGTATAGAGCAATCCTAAAAACATGATTTCACTCACTAAGAACATAGTGGCATATCCCTTCATTCAAGAAGCCCAGCCAAGGGGCGCCTGGGTGGCTCAGTTGGTTAAGCAACTGCCTTCCGCTCAGGTCATGATCCTGGAGTCCCGGGGTCGAGTCCCACATTGGGCTCCCTGCTCAGCGAGAAGCCTGCTTCTCCCTCTGACCCTCCCCCCTCTCATGTACTCTCTCTCATTCTCGCTCTCTCAAATAAATAAATAAATCTTTAAAAAAAAAAAAAAAAAGAAGTCCAGCCAAACACTATTTCTCTAATTAGAGCTAAAAGCCTACACTTTTTGAGAGCAACCTTTAGTAACTTATTTATAAAATTACATGATTTTAGAGAAAAAAAATAGGATACCTGTGTTTTGAATTCCAGAATGTTATTTCCTGGATTAATTCTTCCGAGTAATATCAGATCCTTTATCTGCATACATTTCTTCCTAGTGCTGTAGTTTAAAGGCTTTCTTATTGTACGTTGACGGCCACACCCAGAGGAAGAGGAGTTCTGACTGTCTCTAGCATGGGGAACAGCAAAAGCTGATTTTTTAAGATACGATTTCGTCTGATACCCAGTACTGCTGCTGCCGAAGGCATCAGTCCCTTGATGTGCCAGGGATTCTAATGTCCCCCTAGGTTGTTGCTGGGAAGCTATTTTCCTCTTCCTTCTTTTTGGATCACAACTGGTAGGAGCCTGATCGCAAATAAAAGTCGATGGATGGGCATCATTTTCAGCAAGTATTCTTGTAGTCTCTGAAATATTTAATGTACTAGTTACTGCTGAAGGACTACTATAGGATTTGTGCCCTTTGGCTGGAGTTTCTATAAGATCATTTTCTTTTTGCGAATGTTCTTCTTGAGTAATAAAGGCAACAGGTTGGGATGGTAATTTAATCTTCTTACTACCATCTGAATGTCTGGATTTTGATAACCCATCCAAGGTACAGTCATTGACATTTTGTTTAGAATTCAGTTCATTTCCAGAAAATTCTTCTCTTCTCACTGTTTCTGAGTTTACACAAGTGTTGGTATTTTGGCTGCCATTCCACATATCCAGAGACAACTGTGTTTCTTGCATGCTTCCACAAATATGGCCTACAGGAGAAAGTGAACCTGATTGGGGCTGCAATGAATTTTCCAGACTGGTAAGCTCTTGGCTGTCCTTTTCACTAGTGATTTCTGAGCTGGATGGCAGATTCCTCAAACTAGGACCAGACAAAGATGTAATGTTTTTATAGTTTTGAATTTTCTGGCTAATTTTTTTCTGTTTTTTTGCCACAACTAAAAGGTTCTTCTGTCTTGTGGCCAAGTTAGCCAGTTGTTCTCTCAGGACTCCTTGCTTAAATGATTCTACGGACACCCTAGAGAAAGAAACAGAAAGAGAAAATAATACAAAAACAGTAGAAAACTTTTTTTTAGTAGTCATTTAGATTTTAAAGATACTTTGTCTCGGGCGCCTGGGTGGCTCAGTTGGTTAAGCGACTGCCTTTGGCTCAGGTCATGATCCTGGAGTCCCGGGATCGAGTCCCGCATCGGGCTCCCTGCTCGGCGGGGAGTCTGCTTCTCCCTCTCCTGCTCTCTGTCTCTCATTCTCTCTCTCTCAAATAAATAAATAAAATCTTTAAAAAAAAAAAATAAAGATACTTTGTCTCAATTTAAATTTAATTAGCCCAAAGTACACAAGAGTCTATTTTTGCAATGAATTTCCTCTGAGAAGGAAATGACTCTTAAGGTGAATAAGACTGCCTTTTCATAGAGGTGATGGTGTGGTTATCCACATTTACATTATTTACCAGTTGTGAGTCAGCTCTGAAAAACAAAACTGGCGTTGTTTAGTTGGAAGGTAGCAACTGATGGCCAAGGAGGAATACCATTCTTTAAATCTGGAGTTTGCTTACCTCTTTATAGTGGAAAGGTGTATCAGGAAGTAACATTTAGGAATAAGTTCCACTTAAGTTCCCTTAGAGCTATGGAGAAGTGAGACTGTTTTGTGAGTAATACCTAGGCTAGACCTGAGAAATGTTAGTCCATCAAGTAATTACTGTAATTATACTTTAAGGCTGTACAGAGGGACCACCCAGATAAACATTATCCTGTGTGACTATAAGGGGCTTGATTTTGAGAGAATATGGCTGATCCATACACCTTTTTCTTTTGGTTATACCCACCTATTCTATAGTGACCTTCAGGATACTAGACTCTTTGTTTCCAGTAGTTCTCAAACTTTTTGGTCTTATGACTTCTTTATACTCTTAAAAATTTTTGAGGAACCCAAAGGGCTTTTGTTTATATGGGTATATCTATTAATATTTACTGTTTTAGAAAATAAAACAGAAAATTTTAAAACACAAGAATATACAAGCATACATTCCATTAGCTATTAGAATAATGATGTTATCACAGTTCATGTGGCCTCTAGAAAATTCCATTACACACTCATGAGAGAATGCGAGCCAAAAAGGCAAATAACATCTCAGTTTTGTTTTTTTTTTAAAGATTTTATTTATTTATTTGAGAGAGAGAGAATGAGAGAGAGCACATGAGAGGGGGGAGGGTCAGAGGGAGAAGCAGACTCCCTGCCGAGCAGGGAGCCCGATGTGGGACTCGATCCAAGGACTCCAGGATCATGACCTGAGCCGAAGGCAGTCGCTTAACCAACTGAGCCACCCAGGCGCCCAAATAACATCTCAGTTTTATTATAAAAATAGTTTTGACTTCACACACCCCTTTAAATGGTCTCAGGGACCCTCAGGGATCGCCCTTAAGCAGCTGCTTTAAGGGACAGCAATAGTATAGATATCTGTCTCTCCTATCGCAGTTTAGAGTTGTTAATATTGAATTCCAAGCAGAATGGATGTTAAAGTGAGTAGCAGATGTAAGTGGAAGAAGCAGCAGAAGAAGTTAGATAAGCAAACAACTAGTAGCATAAAATGCAAGAAGCTGGATAGAGGAGAAAGAAAAAAATTAGTAATATCACATTTAAAACAGAGTTCAGATAGAAAAATAAAAGTGCATTTCAGATTACAAGATTTTAAGTCTTACAGCAATATTAATAAGGATTTACACACCTGCAAACCCAACTGATCAAGAACTTTCCAAAATTCTTGGTATATTGTTAATCACAGGACATAAAAGAAAATAGAAGCTAGCCTTCTCCAAAGCCTTCTAGAAAATATCCTGCAGTCAATTACCCACCTATAGGTCTTTTAAGCTCACTTGCATTATACTGACAGGAAAATAGGAAATAGACATGAATTTGTGATACTTATTCACTGGAGAGAAAAGCAAAATGAAGACAGAAGATTTATAAATGAAAACAGGAAACTGATTTTTAAATAAGTTCAGAAAAAAAATTGAATATGCAATAGATGTCAAATGTTTACAAGAATATAAAGGAAATTAGAAAGAGCACATGTGAATAAATAATAAAGTCAAAAAGGTATCTTCAATCCCATATTCACAGCAGCATTATTAAAAATAGCCGAGACATGGAAACAACCTACATGTCTATCAAAGGATAAATAAATAAAATGTGGTATGTACACACACACACACACACACAGAAATATTATTCAGCCATGAAAAAGAAAGAAATCCTCCCATTTTTGACAATATGCACAGACGTTGAGAGCATTATATTAGGTGAAATAAGTCAGAAACAGAAAAACAAATACTGTATGGTCTCACTTATATATGCAATCTAAAAAACCACAAAAAACTGAACCCACAGATACAGAGAACAGTTTGGTGGTTGCCAGAGGTGGAAGGTGGAGGGTGGGTGAAATGGGTGAAGGGAGCCAAAAGGTACAAATATCTAGTAATACAATAGGTAAGTCATGGGGATATAATGTACAGCATGGTGATTATAGTTAATAATACTGTATTGTATATTTGAAAGTTGCTAAGAGAGTAAATCTTAAAAGTTCTCATCATTGAGAAAAGAAGAGGCATATATAGCTAAGTCTATAAAAAACTAATAAAAATAAGGCCCAAACAAGAAAAAAATATGTAACATTTTTCTTTTTTTATTATTATGTTCAATTAGCCAGCATATAGTACATCATTAGTTTTTGATGTAGTGTTCAATGATTCATTAGTTGCGTATAACACATCTTTCTCAAGAAAAGGACAAAAAGCAATATATAACCAATATCATCAAGATGAAACCTCTTAAAAACTCTAAGAAGTTTAGAAATACACAAAACTAAATAATATACATGGTTACACTGCTTGGAAAGACGACATTTGTGATAGCAAAATAAAAATTTGTAATGTAAAAAATCTGAGTTCACTACAGAAAAATTTATTTTGGGGATTCATGACTAGAGACATTTTCATAAAATTCTTGGCTGTAGACAACTTTTTAAGATACTAAGATGTCTTAAAGGACCCAAATAAATAAAATCACGAATGAAAGAGGAGAGATCACAACCAACACCAAAGAAATACAATTATAAGAACATATTATGAGCAACTATATGCCAGCAAATTAGATAATCTGGAAGAAATGGATACATTCCTAGAGATGTATAAACTACCAAAACTGAACCAGGAAGAAATAGAAAACCTGAACAGACCCATAACCAGTAAGGAAATTGAAGGAGTAATCAAAAATCTCCCAACAAACAAGAGTCCAGGGCCAGATGGCTTCCCAGGGGAATTCTACCAAACATTTAAAGCAGAATTAATACTTGTTCTTCTGAAACTTTCCAAAAATAGAAATGGAAGGAAAACTTCCAAACTCATTTTATGAGGTCAGCAATGCCTTGATCCCAAAACCAGACAAAGACCCCATTGAAAAGGAGAAATAGGGCGCTTGGGTGGCTCAGTTGGTTGGGCGACTGCCTTCGACTCAGGTCATGATCCCGGAGTCCCGGGATCGAGTCCCGCATCGGGCTCCCTGCTCAGCGAGGAGCCTGCTTCTCCCTCTGACCCTCCCCCACTCATGTACTCTCTCTCTCTCTCTCTCATTCTCGCTCTCTCAAATAAATAAATCTTTAAAAAAAAAAAAAAAAAGAAAAGGAGAAATACAGACCAATATCCCTGACGAACATGGATGTAAAA
>NC_138375.1:90335735-90365108 GCF_054177405.1 Leptonychotes weddellii | reverse complement strand
AAAATGAACTATTGGGACTTCATCAAGATTAAAAGCTTTTTTTTTTTTTTAAAGATTTTATTTATTTATTCATAAGAGACAGAGAGAGAGAGAGGCAGGCTCCCCGCTGAGCAGGGAGCCCGATGCGGGACTCGATCCCAGGACCCCGGGATCATGACCTGAGCCGAAGGCAGATGCTTAACCATCTGAGCCACCCAGGCACCCAAGATTAAAAGCTTTTGCACAGCAAAGGAAACAGTCAACAAAATGAAAAGACAACCGACAGAATGGGAGAAGATATTTGCAAATGACATATCAGATAAAGGGCTAGTATCCAAAATCTATAAAGAGCTTATCAAACTCAACACCCAAAGAACAAAATAATCCAATCGAGCAATGCGCAGAAGACATGAACAGACATTTCTGCAAAGAAGACATCCAAATGACCAACAGACACATGAAAAAGTGCTCAACATCACTTGGCATCAGGGAACTACAAATCAAAACCTCAATGAGATACCACCTCACACCAGTCAGAATGGCTAAAATTAACAAGTCAGGAAACGACAGATGTTGGCGAGGATGGGGAGAAAGGGGAACCCTCCTACACTATTGGTGGGAATGCAAGCTGATGTAGCCACTCTGGAAAATAGTATGGAGGTTCCTCAGAAAGTTGAAAATTGCGCTACCCTACGACCCAGCAACTAGACTACTAGGGATTTACCCCAAAGATACAAATGTAGGATCTGAAGGGGCACGTGCACCCCAATGTTTACAGCACCAACGTCCACAATAGCCAAACTATGGAAAGAGCCGAGGAGCCCTTCAATAGACAAATGGATAAAGAAGATGTGGCATATATACACAATGGAATATTATGCAGCCATAGAAAAAACGAAATCTTGCCATTTGCAATGATGTGGATGGAACTAGAAGGTATTAAGCTAAGTGAAATAAGTCAATCAAAGAAAGACAATTTTCATATGTTCTCAGTGATATGAAGAATTTGAGAAACAAGACAGAGGATCATAGGGGAAGGGAGGGAAAAATGAAACAAGATGAAACTAGAGAGGGAGACAAACCATAAGAGACTCTTAATCTCAGGAAACAAACTGATGGTTGCTGGAGTGGAGGGGGGTAGGAGGGATGGGGTGATTGGGTGATGGACACTGGGGAGGGTATTTGCTACGGTGAGCGCTGTGAATTGTGTAAGACTGTTTAATCACAGACCTATACCTCTGAAACAAATAATACATTATATGTTAATAAAAAATATTTTTTAAAAAGATACTAAAATGTCTTTTTCTGAATATTTCAAGTAATAAAATAGAAAAATATCTTTCTGGGAAGTACAATTCCCCGTGGAGGTAATAGATTAGATGACCTCATAAAGTCATTCTTTGGTCCTAAACAACATTTGTACTCTTAAGAAATTCTAGATCTAACTATTATACCTAAAAAGGGATAAATTATGAAAACTCTAAAGCATTCCTATTTTTTTCACTCACCTGTATTTTTTAGCCAGATCATCCCTTTCTGCTTTCTGTTTGGCAAGCACATTATCCATAATCTCTTTTATCTCTAACATCTTTTCAATGTATTGTTCTGGAAACACGGTAATAAAAAAACAAGTCAGTTAAATGCGAGATAGTAAACGTTAAATTTGATCACACAGGACTCAGCCTTACTGTTACTCTTAAAAAGCCATTACTTCCCTATCCTGCTCCCTAATATCAGTGGCCCAGATATATAAATCAAGGCTTACTGAACTATGCCACCCTATGAAAGTACCCTGAATACAGCAGGCCAGCCTGAGTTCTAATCCTGCTACTCCACTAAGCTTTGTGAGCTTGGACATGTCAAATGACCTCTATGGTCACCTTCCTTATCTGTGAGAAGAGGTTAGTAAAGAAAGATAAATAGGAAAATAAATATTTTGTTAAAATTACTTTTTAAAATATAAAAGGAATACATTGTAAAAAAATTTTTCAAACAACATGAATGTTAACACAGAAGAAAAATAACCCCCTGCTTCTCCTCTTCTTTCACTCCACAAAAGAGACTACCATTAATACTTTGGTAGCAGTGTGTTTATTTGTGTGTGTAAAAGTTTTTAATATATTTAATGTATTATTCTATATATTTATATTATATGTAACTATATATTATATGTACTTAAAAATAAGAAGGATGCTATCAGTTTTTGTTCTCTACACTTAACACTTAGATAGGACTATATGATATCTAGGTTACTTAAAGATGTAGTATATAAAATTACTTTTACAATAATTACTTAAAATTTTCTTACTTTCTTCCACTACTTCCTAATTAAAGGCATCATGACCTCCCTCACCCATCACAAATCCACAAGATTTACACATAAATGTCAATTATGTCCAAATTCAGATTCCCAAGCAGCAAATGGAAAGGCTTAGATGAATACATTTTATCTCTTTTAAGTTACTTGTTATTTATTTCAGCTTTGGCTTTGTTTCTTAAGTTTTTTCCTAATTTTTTTAGACCAATGCATATTTTTCTAGATAATTTAACTAGAGAAAATCAGTGGTGGGAAATGAAATCAAGTTCAGAGTAGGAATTTGTTCCCTTTGCAAATCAGACAAATAATTTGATCAGTATAGAGTCAGTGTTCCCAGAGTAGTTTCTGTCTTGTTAATACTATGACTGAGGATTAATTTCATATGATGCATGTGCCAAAAAAGGGGGGAAATATAGATGATCACGAAAAATTTAGATATAAATTTGTTTGGCAGATTTGACATTATTTAATAAAAGATGTTCACACTATGTACCCTGTCACATTGGGTTTTTCTTTTTTTTTTTTTTTCAAGATTTTATTCATTTATTTGAGAGAGAGAGAGAGAGAGCACAAGCAGGGGGAGGGGCAGAGGGAGAGGGAGTAGCAGACTCCCTGCTGAGTAGGGAGCCCTATGCGGGACTCAATTTCAGGACCCTGGGATCATGACCTGAGCTGAAGGCAGACACTTAACCAACTGAGCCACCCAGGCACCCACATTGGGTTTTTCTAACTGAAATTTAAATCACAGGTAAAAATAACATTATCACAGTAACCTAGAAGATTCTATATGTTTCTATAAAAAAAGATATAAAGAATTTTACATTAGGGACACCTGGGTGGCTCAGTCAGTTAAGCATCTGCCTTTGGCTCAAGTCATGATCCCAGGATCCTGGGATCAAGTCCTACATCGGGCTTCTTGCTCAGCAGGGAGCCTGCTTTTCCCTCTGCTTGTGTGCTCTCTCTCTCTCTCAAATAAATAAATAAAATCTTCAAAAAAAAAAATTCTACATTAACTTGATACTATATACTTATTTACCAGATACATTAATCATTGATATCTTAGAGAAAACTTAGAAATTGCCCTAATATGTGTAAGATTTTAATATATGGTAATAAGGCATTAGAAAAACAAGGATGACAGAAATTATTCAACAAATAAGAGGAAGCAAATAGAGTAGTATTATGGGGGTGGGAGACTCTATTCTATCCTTATCTTGTGCCACGTGTGGAAGAGATTTCAAATGAATAAAAGAGTTAAAACACTTAATAAAAAATAACATACAAAACGTTCAAAGTAAACATTTTTCTGGTCTGTTTGGTTGAGGCATTAAAGATATCTGATATCCAAGTGAATGCAAGACATCTATAAGAAAAACTTACAAAGAAATGTACACAATGGGATTCATTATTCTTGGATCCCTCAGCCAGATCAAAGATATAGAAGGTGTCAGAATACGGAGGTGGTGGGGGCGCCTGGGTGGCTCAGTTGGTTAAGCGACTGCCTTCGGCTCGGGTCATGATCCTGGAGTCCTGGGATCGAGTCCCACATCGGGCTCTCTGCTCAGCAGGGAGTCTGCT
Organism: Leptonychotes weddellii; assembly: GCF_054177405.1. Classification (NCBI taxonomy): domain Eukaryota; kingdom Metazoa; phylum Chordata; class Mammalia; order Carnivora; family Phocidae; genus Leptonychotes; species Leptonychotes weddellii. Next base: position 90,361,234 of record NC_138375.1, on the reverse strand, counting down.
CCTCCCTCTGACCCTCCCCCCTCTCCTGCTCTCTCTATCTCAGTCTCTCTCTCAAATAAATAAATAAAAAAAATCTTTAAAAAAAAAAAAAGAATACGGAGGTGGTGAATTTGTAAAGATACTTCAGAGAGCTATTGCTCAACTGGATGGGAATTTCTAATACGAGTAGCCAAAGTGAGAGGCGAGGTTTCTCTCCCAGCCTAATGGGGGCGGAGGCGGGGAGTCTCTCAAGAAGAGAGTAGTAACTTTGTTTTGAGGTGATGATGGACTCACACCTGGCTTCCTCCTTCAACATCTAGAGGTTGAGACCCTACAGAGAAGGACGTTTGGACAGCTGGGGAAAGGGAAAGTTGCTGCTAGAAATTAACTGTCCTCCCTTCTAACCACAGGTCCAGAGTGCCAGGATCCTGATGACTTGGTGTGGAGCCTGCCCTGTGGTCCTATGATGGCTTCTCCCTCAGAGAAAGAGCCTGTATAGGGTGGGACACCAAAAAAAAAAAAAAAGAAGAAGAAAGAAGGAAGAAAGGAGGAAGGAAGGAGGGAGGGAGTAAGGAGGAGGGTAGAAGGAGGAGGAGGAGACTGAGAGGAGCCAGGGAAAGGAAAATGCGCTGTCCTGCCACACAGAAGCCAGGTAGAAGCTTCAGAACAGCCTCAGAAAACTGCTCTGAATAGACTAAGTTGTAGACATTTGCCAAGGATTGATGGAGTCAATGCAGTCAGTATTTAGTTACTAGCCAAGAACTCTAGAGTCCCATTGCCTTCCTCTCCTCCCTTAAAGGGGCAGTGAGACGAAAATAAAGGGATCCTGACTAAAAAGAATTAAGTTATGAAGCATAGGGATGGGGAGGGGAGAAAAGTTTCTAATCTTAAAAGCATTAAAAGAAATAGCAAAGGAAAGGCTGATACATTTTACTCTACAGAATTTGAAAATGTATGTACTTAAGCATAAATTAACACGTTACACATAAAAAGAGTTAAGTAGCTGAAAAACATATTTACAGCAGTTAAGGCAGAAAAGGGGTCAATAACTTGATTACATAAAATGGCTATTTATTAATAGACAAACAGGAATAGTCAATTCACAAAGCAGGAAATAAAACTAGAGAAAAATACCACTAATAATCAATAAGGCAAGTGAAAATATGAGGCATTAGGCATTCTCGTTATTAAACTACTAAAATTAATTTAAATGAAAATACTGAAGCTGTTAGCAGTGTAAAGGAAAATAAACACTAATGTGTGTCAGTGAAAGTGCAAATTAAATTAGTATCTAATACTTTATGAAACAATTTATCAATACAAATCAATAGATTTAAAAATGTTTATATATTTTTGACCCAGTAGTTCCAATTCTGTTAATATTTCTTTTTTTTTTTTTAAGATATTATTTATTTGACAGAGAGAGAGAGAGAGAGCACACAAGCAGGGGGAGCAGCAGGCAGAGGGTGAGGGGGAAGCAGGCTCCCCGCCGAGCAGCGAGCCCTATGCAGGGCTCCATCCCAGGACCCAGAGATCATGACCTGAGCCAAAGGCAGCCGCTTAACCGACTGAGCCACCCAGGCGCCCCAATTATGTTAATGTTTCCTAAGAAAAATATATGCCAAAGAATAGCCAAAAATTTGAAAAATGTAAATTTTTTGCTCAACAAAAAATGAAAAATTAAGCCCTGGAACATTTACAGAACAGGATACTATGCACCACTAAGAATAACAGCTATGGGGGGAAAAATGTTAAAATAGCAAATTTGGCATGATCCAAACTAAGTTTTTAATAATTTTAGTGAGGTATAACTGCATAGCTAAATTCTTAGAAAAAGAAAGGAAACAAATATTGTGGTGGGACAGTAGGTAATTTTAGCATATTTTTTCATCTTTATTATTTTTTGAAGTATATTTATACGCCTTTTTAATAAAAAAATTATAAAATTAGGAAATTCACCTTAGGTGTATAAGACATTATAAATACTAAATAAAATATATGAACTATTCACATTTATTTGAGGGTATAAGTTATTTTGTATTATTTTCCTCAAATCATAACATGTACCATGTATTAGGCCAAGATGAAAGGCAGAATGGGTATAATTTAAAAGGAAATATTTATTTATTTATTAGATTTTATTTATTTATTTGAGACAGAGAGAATGAGAAAGAGAGAGCACATGAGAGGGGGGAGGGTCAGAGGGAGAAGCAGACTCCCTGACGAGCAGGGAGCCCGATGTGGGACTCGATCCAGGGACTCCAGGATCATGACCTGAGCCGAAGGCAGTCACTTAACCAACTGAGCCACCCAGGCGCCCAGGAAATAATTTTTTAAAGACTATACAGTATGGACTAGGACAAGAGATGAACTAATAGTTGTATCCTGTTACACAAAAGATTGATAAGATACTTCAAATTACTTTTTAGCTAACTACTTAAACATTCAGATCTGCATCTATCAGGAGCTAATTTCTACCTTGTAAGTCATAACTCAAGAAAACACAAGTGTGATCTATCAAAGATTTGCAAATAGTCACTGAAATTTTGAGAAATTCAGATTATTAGGTTAGAAATCAAAGTCAAATTTACCATTTTGAATCACTAGTGTTTTGTAAACAGGAAGACATCTATGCAGTGAGAGACTTACCTGGTCTATCTGTTCATCTGAAAAGTATGAGGATTTGCCCTACTTGAGTCACAACTGCCTATTCCTTTTCTGATCTGTTTTTAAAGGTTACCATAGTTGGGTGAAGCTGAGGAACTAAGGAGTAACATAATCTCATCTCTAGTCACTATCTTATGCTTTTTTCCCCACATCTTCATCTAAACATATCACCAGTAGTAGCTTATCTCTGATCATGGTTCTAAGTACCTCTCATTTTACTCATGCTATACCTTGAGACTAGAAGTATCTTGATCAACAATTACACTAACTCCTGGTTTGCATAAATGACTTATAATGCCCATTCCTGGCACTTTATTATCACATAAAAAAAAAAAGGTTACTTTTCAGCCACCATAAGTAAGCTCTGACATAAACCTGTACCTTAAGAAGCAGAGGGAGCAATGACCTTGGATGTATGAAATAATCAAACTTGAGTATGGGTCCATATTTACCTGCATCTTCAGGGGTTCTTATTTCAAATTCTAGTAAATTTTCTTGTTTTTCTTCTATATCTTGTAAAATGGCACTGATGGTCTGATGCTATCAGATAAAAACATTAAAAACTTCATTACAAGAAGGTAGATATTTCTCTCTGATATACAATTGTCAAATGCACAGTAAAAGTGCTAAAGAAAGTGCTGCTAAAATGCTCATTTCACTTTATGTTCGAAATGTATTCATGCTTTGTTTAAACTTAACTGTATAAATGTTGCGTATTTGTGGAGAACAAGTAAACCTAAGTATTTTGATTTATGTAGCAGATCTACTCCTGGTAAACAGAATATATGAGTAGCAGCCATATAAAGGTTCATAATTTCTCACTGACTTCTGTTATAATTATAGCTGTAGGTGATAAAAGAACAACTCAGCACATAATATTTAAAGGTCACATATATGCAATAAGTACACTTTAAGGCTTTATGACTATCACTGCACACTATTAAAATCTCCCACATAATCTTAAAAATACAAAACACTACTCTCTCAAACATTCACAAATGGGAATTAAGGCCACCTTTCCATGCCCTTGTTAGTCCTGACTGTCCTGCCTAGAATGTCTTCAATTTACTTTGCCCAGATTCATCTCTTTCTTATGAGAGAAGTAATCATGGAGTGGATTCTGGAACTAGACTGCCTGGGTGTGAATTCTGACTTCACCTCTTCCTAGCTGGGTGGCTCCAGCATGTTACTTGTCCTCTCCTTGCCTGAATAGAGTAACACATGTAAAATGCTTCGGGCAGTGCCAGCAAAACACAAGAGTTCAAATAAGTACCGCTTATTATTATATAAAACCCGTATCATACATGAAATCTCTGGCTAATCTAATTCATATGAATTTCTCCTTTTTCAGAATTAGTTAAGAATTCTGGTGGTATATAATTTAGCATTAATATATATAGTGTCTTACACATTATATTTCTCTATCAAGCAAATAACATCTTATAGGCAGGAGCATAGCTTTTATATTTGTGAATGGTTCCCACACTGTTGGATATATAGCTGGCGCTCAATAAACAAAGACTGATGGACTGACTCATATCACCTATCCTTTAATATATTCTCAATATACATTCATTTAAACAATGTGATAGTCCTCAAAGCCTTCTAAAGTACATTGCCCTGAAATTTTACTTTGGTGCCTACAGGGACATGAAAAATGCACATAATAAAACCATCCAATTATGTGGAAAAGCAATCTCACTGCTGTCATTTATGAAAGGCATCAGAGCAGAACTATAAAATGTAAATATGCAAAACAAACAAACAAAATGAGATTTATCTCTTTTTACAATGAATGTCTATAAAAGCAAACTAAAGGTCTGAATGTGAGCCCTGGCTAAGCCTCTACCTACAGGTCAGGATAAAGAAAACATTTTTTTGGTGCTGATTTTCCGTCTTGCTTTGCTCATATTGTGGATGCATTCAGTCTTGGCTACCATGGGCAATAACCTTCAACTCCACACCAGCTTTACCTTCCATCATGAAGAGGCCAGTATAACCTTCCCTCCAAGATCCCCCTTCTTAGTCCTTCATTACTGCATTTTTATCTTAAAAAGAAATACCAAAAAACCCAACCTATGATCTGTCTTTGGAACAAGCAGCTTTAGACAGTTTATACTGTGGTTATGGAAAGCTTCACTATAATTTTATTCCAAATTTCCTATTTTTCATGGCAGGATCATCTTTGACTCTGACACCTCTCTTACAATTTTGTACAGTATAGCACTGTGGTCAGAAGCATTGGCTCTGGGGCGCCTGGGTGGCTCAGTCATTAATCATCTGCCTTCAGCTCAGGTCAGGATCCCAGAGTCCTGGGATGGAGCCCCGCATCGGGTTCCCTGCCCAGCAGGAGAGTCTGCTTCTCTTTCTCCCTCTGCCCTTGCTCCTGTACTCTCTCTCTTGCTCACTCTGTCTCTCAAATAAATAAAATCTTAAAAAAAAAAAAAAAAGAAGCACAGGCTCTGCAGCTAGACTGCCTGGCACTGCTTTAATTCTGGTATTGCTACTTAACAGAAATAAAATTCTGGATTAAGTTATTTAATGTCTTTTACTTTAGCTTCCTCAACTGTAATAAGGAAGAATAATGAGAATAACAGAACACACCCAGAAGGGTTATTATGAGGATTAAAATGAGTTAGTATAAGGACTTAGAGAGCTTATCATATAATAAGTATTCAGTGAATACCAACTATTAGTATTATTACTCCATCTACACGGGTATAGAGAAGGAAGCTGCCTACATGCTGTGATCTAAAGGTGTTATAAGGTGGCAGCAAACTAAAATCATCTCATTTCCTTTGTATCTGGCCATAGAGTCACCCCTCTCCCCAATTTGATTTGAAGTTTCCAACATTCAAAAATAAATTTACATTTACAAAAGACTAACCTCTAATGACTTTAAAGTCCTTATATTTCTTGAGTTTTTCTCCTTTTCTAAAGTTGGTTTTTTCTTTTTTTTTAATTGAAGTACAGTTGACACATAATATTACATTAGTTTCAGGTGTACAACAGTAATTTGACAAGTTTATATGTTATGTTATGCTCACCACAAGTGTAGCTCCCATCTGTCACCATACAACACTATTACAGTATCATTGACTATATTACCTATGTTGTACCTTTTATCCCTGTGACTTATTTATTTCATAACTGGAAACCTACCTCCCACTCCCTTCCCCCATTTTACCCATTCCTCCACCCAAAGTTGGTTTTCTTTAGACTCTTGTATCTCCATTACATTTTTCCTGAAGCTTGGCATGTGAAATAATATACATTACTCCTGAAGCAAACACCTATACAGTTAATAACAGGCAGTTTTTCCAAGATGTTCTAATTTTTTTTTTTAAAGATTTTATTTATTTATTTGAGAGAGAGAGAATGAGAGAGAGCACATGAGAGTGGGGAGGGTCAGAGGGAGAAGCAGACTCCCCGCCGAGCAGGGAGCCCGATGCGGGACTCGATCCCGGGACTCCAGGATCATGACCTGAGCCGAAGGCAGTCGCTTAACCAACTGAGCCACCCAGGCGCCCCAAGATGTTCTAATTTTTACATGAAAACACACCTTAAAGATATGGTGGGCTGAGCTGATAGAGAAGAACCTCTGCCTACTCCAAACACATGGAAACAGTATACAAAATACAACAAACTTTAAATATACACACACACAGGGGCGCCTGGGTGGCTCAGTTGTTAAGCGTCTGCCTTCAGCTCGGGTCATTATCCCAGGGTCCTAGGATCAAGCCCTGCATCAGGCTCTCTGCTCAGCGGGAAGCCTGCTTCTCCCTCTCCCACTCCCCCTGCCTGTGTTCCCTCTCTCGCTGTGTCTCTGTCAAATAAATAAATAAAATCTTTAAAAATATATATATACCCACACACAGCTAAGAATGGAAAATGACTGAAAAATTCCCTGGTGTCAGAAATGAAACTAGTGGTGACCCATCGGGGATTTGGAACAAATATAGGTATTAGGGGCTGGGTTTTTAATGCTCACAAAGGAAAAGGAGGCATGGAATCCCCACATAAAGTTAGTGACCTTTAGCTTAACTAAAGGTTAGAAAAACTCTACTTGTCACCACCCAAGGCTTTGGGTAGAAAATTAGAGACTCAAGCCTATACCACACATATATATAAGAATTAAATTTATATAATTTGTGTGGTTTAGGAACCCAAATTGAGAAATTAGCATAAAAACTTGTATGAAACGGATAAACTTCTAGGGCCTCAGCAGATGCAAATGTTCAACACAAAGGTTAGGCACATCAAAATTTCCACAGTAATCAGTCCTCATGGAAAGAGGATTATAATAAAAAATTAAAAGCCACATAAAGAATCATGTTATCATGAGAAAGAATCAGGAAGAGACTTTGAAATTCCTTTCAAAACACGCTTGGATTTTTAAAAATCCTATCAATATTTTAAGAGCAGAAAAGTCTTTGTTTTATTTTGTTCTTTCTTTAAAACAAAAAATTTGAAAAGCAAACATAATTTCTAGAAATAAAAAACAGTCATTTAATTTAAAGACTCAATGTATGGGTTAAATAGATTAGAAATATTTGAGGAGAATAATAATGAACTAGAAGAGAAGTCAAAGGATATCACACAGAATATACTGTGGAGAGTTAAAGAGATGGAAAATATGAAGAAGATACTAGAAGACATGGAGACTGGTCTAAAAGACATCTGAATAGAGGTTACAAAAACAGAAAAATACTGAGAATGGAGCAGGGGCAATTTTCAAAGGTATAAGGACTGAAAGTTCCTGAAATACAAATGAGAAATGTGCCTTCAGATTAAAGGAGCATTTCTAGGCCTGATTATAATTAATAAAAACACTCCACATTTAGACACAACTTAGTGAAGAATATAAAATCTGTAAGATTAAAAGACAGATTATCTACAAGGGAATGACAGATTGATGGTTGACTTTCTGTCCATGACAACAGATACCAGGAAACAGTGTAAAACATTTTCAAAGTGCTGAGGCAAATGTAATTTAGTTTGAATACCACTTAAGTTAAAATATTTAAGCTACAAATTTGTTGATTAATAGTTTAGGTTCAATGAATGGCAATGTCTTCTTTACAATGACTAACAGAAAGCATGTAAGAGAAGTCTCATCAACATACATAGTCTTTTTTTTTTCTTTTTTTAGATTTTATTTATTTGACAGAGAGGGAGAGAGCACAAGCAGGGGGAGCAGCAGGCAGAGGGAAGCAGAGGGAAGCAGAGGGAAGCAGGCTCCCTGCTGAACAAGGGGCCTGATGTGAGGCTCGATCCCAGGATCCTGTGATCATGACCTGAGCCAAAGGCATATGCTTAACAACTGAGCCACCCAGGTGCCCCTGAACATACATAGTATTATTCAAAATAGTATTTCATTGAGGATGCTACTTTCTTAAGGAGTTAGTTTCTAGTAAGCTTTATGTTTTTAATCAAGTTACACATATCCATCTTAACAAGTAACATTTTTTTATTGAGCAACTACTATGTTATTTTTGTATAAATATACTTTTATATGAAGAGCTTCACATATAGCAAACACTATCACTATAAACCATGTGAGATTCCACGTTGGCTAACCCCAGTTGTTTTTCTTTTCTTGTCTGGGTTCTAGGATCTTTTCTACTTACTATGCAACCTAGACTTTTTGTGGGAATGGGTGGATGAAGACACACTATGATAGTGGGACAAGAAGTAGCTAAAGAATACAACCTAGTTGTAAAGCATAGCAGCTAATCCATAATTCTGTATTCAATGCAGATAAGTGAGTTAACTGTACAACATATTTCCTTGGCTCATTAACTGTATTATTTTCTTGTAACAAAAAATATTTTCAACCTGTGTGTCCTTAAAATGCAAAGAATACTGCCAATAGCCAATGGCTGGCTGGCCCAAAGAATGGCATTTTCTAAGATGAAAAATGAAAGGATTTCAACTTTACTCACCACAGGATGGCTTTCTCTTGTCTTTTCTCTGTGTGAAAGAGAAGGTGGATCAACAGTTTTGCAGTCATCACAAAAACACCGTTTAAGTCTTTTTGGTCGGACAGCAGGAATTTTGACTTTAAAAATTAAAATTAGAAAATATAATAATATGTAAAAATTTAGCTTCATTTTATCAATTTTAATGGTGACAGGAATAGAAATAAATTAAGTCTACAATTACTATAATAACTTAATGTTGATCAGCATCTCATTATTAGTATCAATTGAGTGATTACAGCTAACATTTATTGAATACTTATCACACAGTGGATGGCAAACTCTTTTCCTGAACCATCTTATTTAATCTTCATAGGTAGTTTATTCTGTCCGTTTTACAGAAGAGGAGAATGAAGCTTAGAGGGATTCCGGAAGTTTCCTTAATGTCACACAGCTAGTACTAAAAATAGATCTGATTCCAAAATCCATGCTGTTAATCACTATGTCTACAATTCATTGTCTCTGACCCTTTTCCCATTCTGGATTCCCTTTCTTCATATAACTATTGTAACCTACATCCCTCATCCCTCATCCCTTTAGGGTACTTGATCAAGGAAATGTATACACAAGAAACAACAGACAAGTGGGAATTGATATAGCACTTCATAACAGAGTGCCCAATAACTCCAAGGGCGGGAGAGAAACATGGCTGTGGAGAGGGAGAGAGACATGGCTGGGGCTTTATATTGGAGCAGGCAATGAAAAGAGGAACTTGTATCAGTCTTGACCTTGAGCTACACATGATCTATCTCACTAGTAAAATATGAGACAGTGATTATCCTTGGCTCTGACCAATCATATCAATAATATAACTCCTCTCTTGAAAATCAACAATTGGTAAAGATAGTGGTAGGCTGGGGGAAATGTGTGTGACAGGGGTTCTCTTCCCAGTTATTCTGCCTCATAGGGAGAAAGGGCAGATATGTTTCTGGGTTTCTCATATGAGTCAAGGCTCAAGCAGGACAGAAAAGGAAGAACAAATCACTCTCCTCAACACCTAATAAATTGTGTTTAACTGTTTGTTTTCTGGTTGATCTCCCCACAAGAATAAGTTCCTCATAGGCAAATACTCAATTTGCTTGGCAGGTTCTTAACAAATATATGTTTTCTAAATTAGTGTTTACTACATGCCTATTTCTTATAGATAGTTCATTATATTATTTAAATGCAAACTATTTCTAAAAAATGGTTCATAAAATTTTGCCTCCCTGTAAATTCCCTTGAATATTTTTTACATTATATTTACATATACATATATGCATACTAGTATATTTGCTTATTAACAAATTCATATTCTAGCATTAGAACATTAGAGTATTGAAAAGTTTGCATCAGGCCCTTTCACATGAACCACTACAAATTTTGAAATAATGGGATCTTAGCTGCAAAGATTTTAGTATAATGCCAACCTTTTCCAACCCCACTACCAGTAAGCCAATTTGTGTGGTTTCAGTTACGTCTCTATCTCTAGAGATTAATAATTGTTTAATGAATAATATGGGTTCCATTTCAACATGTAATTCCAATCCAACAGGATCATATGGTATATAAATTAAACCAATTTGGAAATGCTAACTTCTAAAAATAAATAATGCTTTTCAAGAATTTAATAAACACACAAAACATCTACCCCAGTTATGAAACAATTTACACTACAAATCTGAAGATTTTTCTAAGCAGAGGTATACGCTTGTCTAAAATAGCAAGCAATACTGACATACATACCAGTGGTTATAACATTACTTTCATCTCTATTATCAGTCTCAATTGCACCATAAGATTTCAGCAGCTCTTTCATTTTTTCATTATCTGCTTCATCCAAAGCAGTCTTCTGCTTTTGATTCTTTTGATTTGGGTTTGCTCCATGTTGTAGTAGAATCTCAGCTGCCTAGAAGATATTTTTCCAAAGTTATCTTTATAGACACCTAAGATCAATAATTTCTGCTTTCATTATAAGTCACCACTATTAAAAGTTATCAAAGTATTAAAAGTTATCAAAAGAGGCTTCAAACTCTGGCCAAGAAAATTTTTTATCAAATTTGATATGAAGACTGTAAACCGCTTCACGGATTTTCCTCAGAGGATAACAAAACATGATGACACAAAAGTACCAGATATGCTGTCTTCATTGCAATCAAGAAGTAAACATAGGCAGAATGATATGCAAGACTATCTCTTTAACAGAGCCCTTTGTCTCTTCCTCCAACCTGCATTACTGTATTTTAGGTATGTTGCTTGTTCAAGAAGTTTAATGAGCTAGCTTGAAAATCCAATGACCCTTGTAATAATGTTTGTGCAAATCTGTCATGTGTCCGAAATAAGTGACTTTTGTGCACAGAATGCAAAAGGAAACTTAGAAATAATCTACTCCTACCCCATCATCTTACAGAAGAGAAAACTGAAGTCATAGAGGTTGTGCCATTGGCTGGGGGGCAGTTTCTAATATAAATAAGGTTTCTCTGAGTAACTCAAAGCTGTTGTATATTAGAAGTTTATAAATGATCAAAGGTAAAGATATTACTAATTAGGTTATAGTATAAGTCAACTAGTGAAAAAAAGCCCATGATTCCATCTGTGTGAGGCAAGCAAGTGACTCAAATCACTGAAAAACCTGATTAGGAAAAGATGGTCAGGATTTTTTAAGAACAGAGATATGCTCTGTGTTAGTGACTTATTTCTTTCTCCGTATGTCCAGGTATGGAGAAGCAGAGAATTTAGGAGCAAATGGGTCAGTGAAGATGATGACGATAGCTCCTCATTTGCTCCATCCTCCCAGAGTTAGCACAGCATAAAAGGAAACACGTTTATTTTAAAGTCGAGCATACAAAACCCACTCCTGCTACCTACTAGCTATGTCCTTGGGCAAGTTATTTACCATTTGAACCTCATTTTTATCATCTATGAGAACTAAATATGAGCCCTTGTCAAATACCTTGTACATAGTGGATTCTTAATGAAAGTGGGCCCCTAAAACCTTTTTTCTTTAGAGGAACGAAAAGACCAACCGAGCTAATGAGAGACAGTAGATAATAAATAGCATATGAAAAAAGTCTCCTGCAAAGATTTTTGATGAAAACTTAGTGAAGTCTGAGTAAAGGTATTTTGTTTTGTTTTTAAAAGATGGGGTGAGCAGTACCTCAATCCAGTGGTTTCTAAGCCTGAGTGATTAGTAAAGTCACCTGTGGAATTATTTAAAAATACATATTCCTTACACCCTCTTTCCACTGCTATATATGGGGTCAGGAGAAAGCTGGGTTTTTTTGTTTGTTTTTTAACAAAGGAAGCTTTTCTAGACTTAAAAATCATGCCATATTAATGATGACTATTCTGTGTGTTAAGATGAGGCCTTCCTCTAAGGGCTTGACCTTTAATGTATTAACATGGATTCATTTAATGTATTGGTTTGGAAGACACAGAACTCAGCTCAGAGGGAACAGGACCCTGAACAGCTCTGTTTCCGTAACACTCATTAGTAGGAAAAAGCCTAAAAAGCCTAAGAGAACAGCAAAAGGGCCACAAGGCACTAAACAGGAAAGGCTAAAGCTATAGTTGGGAGAGAGTTCCAGGTAATACGATGGGAAGACCTAGGAACAAAGAACTTGACAAAAATTACGTGACCAAGAAGTAGGTCCCTCTTCTGAATTTTTTTTTTTTAATCAGCTTTACTGGAGTAATCACTACTATAACCATGAATTAGAAACATTCCATCCTTGCTCTGAAATGTACTTTGTCTTATGTTTCTAGAGTCACTCACTCTTTTGATTGTTTTCATGGCATTGTCTTTTTCATTTCCTCTTCTTCGTTGCCCCTGGCAATCACTAATCTACTCTCTGCCTGTATGGATTTGCTTATTGTGGATGTTTCATATTAATAAAATCATGTAATATGTGGCCTTTTGTATCCATCTTCTTTCATTAAGCATAATGTTTTCAAGGTTCACCCATGTGGTAGCATGTATCAGCACTTCATTTTTTTATGGCTTAATAATATCTTATTGCTATGCACCACATCTTGTTTATACATTCATCAACTGATGGACATTTGCGTTGTTTCCACTTTTTGGCTATTTGGAAAACAGTGCTATGAACATTCATATACAAATTTTTGTGTGAACATGTTTTCTTTCTTTTTTTTAGATTTTATTTATTTATCTGACACAGAGAAAGAAAGCACACAAGCAGGGGGAGAGGGAGAAGTAGGCTCTCCATTGAGCAGAGCCTGATGTGGGGCTCAATCCCAGGACCCTGAGATCATGACCTGAGCTGAAGGCAGACACTTAACAGACTGAGCCACCTAGGCACCCTGTGAACATGTTTTCAATTCTCTTGGCTATATACCTAAGAGTGGAATTTGCTACATCATATGGCAATTCTATGTTCAACTTTTGAAGGAACTGCCAGAGTGTTTTCTATAGCAGCAGTACCATTTTACATTACCACCAGCCATGTATGAGAGTTCCAATTTCTTCACATCTTTGCCAACATCACCTTTACTTTTTTTTTTATTCTTATGTTAATCCCCATACATTACATCATTAGTTTTAGATGTAGTGTTCCATGATTCATTGTTTGTGCATAACACCCAGTGCTCCATGCAGAATGTGCCCTCCTCAATACCCCATCACCTTTACTTTTAAAAGATTTTTTTGCCGGGTATAGAATTCTAGAATGACAAGTTTATTTCCCCTTGCAGTACTTTATTAAAGATGTTGCTCTTTTGTCCAGTGGCTTGCAAAATTTTTGATGAGACGCTGGCTGCCATTATTTTATTTGTTCCTGTATACAATTACCTTTTAAAACTTTGCTTTAAAGATTTTTCCCATACAAATCAAAACCACAATGAGAAACCACCTCACACCAGTCAGAATGGCTAAAATTAACAAGTCAAGAAATGACAGATGTTGGCAAGGATGCAGAGAAAGGGGAACCCTCCTACACTGTTGGTGGGAATGTAAGTTGGTGCAGCCATTCTGGAAAACAGTATGGAGGTTTCTCAAAAAGTTGAAAATAGAGCTACCCTATGACCCAGCAACTGTACTACTATTTACCCCAAAGATACAAATGTAGTGATCCGAGGGGGCACCTGCACCCTAATAATCACAGCAGCAATGTCCACAACAGCCAAACTGTGGAAAGAGCTGAGATGTCCATCAACAGATGAATGGATAAAAATGTGGTATATATATACAATGGAATACCACTCAGCCATCAGAAAGGATGAATACTTACCATTTACATTGACGTGGATGGAACTGGAAGGTATTATGCTGAGCAAAATAAGTCAATCAGGGAAAGACAATTATCAAATGGTTTCGATGGTTTCATTCATATGTGGAATGTAAGAAACAGCACAGAGGGCCATAGGGGAAGGGAGGGAAAACTGAATGGGAAGTCATCAGAGAGGGAGAAAAACCGTAAGAGACTCTTAGTCATAGGAAACAAACTGAGGGTTGCTGGAGGGGAGATGGGTGGGGAGGTGGGGAAACTGGGTGATGGGCACTAAGGAGGGTGAGTGATGTAATGCGCACTGGGTGTTATACGCAACTGATAAATTATTGAACATACATCTGAAAATGATGTATATTTTGTGTACTTTGTTGGCTAATTGAATTTAAATAAAAAAAATAGTGGCATGTACATTTTAACAATGTTAAGTCTTCCAGTTCTTGAGCATGGTATATCTTTCCTTTTATTGTGTATCTTTATTTTTATTGTAATGATCATTTATTAATGCTTAGAAGTATATTTTTCTTGTAGGATACATGATGACTTGGTTGGTGGCATCAATTAAATTGTCTCCCTTTATGTACTATTTTATTGTACTATGTTGATAGTGATACTTTAATAAATATATTTTATGAGAATAAAACTAACTAACTAAAGAAAATATTTTTCCCTTTTTTCTCTGATTCTCAGCAATTTGGTTTTGTTATGTGTTGGTGCAGTTTTCTTCATTTTTCTTTTACTGAAGGGTTGCTGAGATTTTTGGTTCTGTGGGTTTATGGTTTTCATCAAATTTGGATAATTTTGGTCTTTATTCTCCACATATTTTTTCTGACCCCTCCTCTTTTGGGGATTAAGCTTGCAAGTATGTTATATAACTTGAGATTACCCTATAGGACACCGAGGTTTTCTTACTTTGTCTTTGTTTTGTTTGTTCTCTCAGTCTTTCTTGTTTTATTTTGGATAATTTCTAATGCTTTACCTTCAAATCCACAGCTTAAATACTTTTCAGTATTTAATATGCTGTTAACTAAGCCATTTGGTAAATATCTCACTTCACATGTTTTATTTTCATCTCTAGTAGTTTAAGTCTTATTTATATCTTCCATTTCTCCTCCCATCATGTTTCTGTTTTCCTCCACCTCCTTGAACATAAGAGAGTGTATTAGTTTTCTTTTACTGCATAACAAATTACTACAAATGTGATAGCTTAAAATAATATAAATTTATTATCTCACATTTTTTCTGTAGATCAGAAATCTGAGCATGGAGTGGCTGTGTTGTCTGCTCAGAGTCTTCACCACGCTGAAATCAAAGTGTCAGCATAGACTGATTATCACCTAAGTTTAGGGTCCTTTTCCAAGCTCACTAGTTTTTGGTATAATTCATTTCCTTGAAAGTTTATAAAGTTCTTGTATTCTTGTTGGCTGTGGGTTGGGGACTGCTTTCAGCTCCTTAGAAGCTTCTGCAGTTCTTTGCCACATGGCTTTCTCTGATGCTTTCCTTCTTTTAAAGGATTCACCTCATTAGGTTGGGCCCATCCACACTGAAAGGGAGGGGATTATACATAGTGTGTATAGGCCAGTGAATAAGAATCTTGAGGACCATTTTAGAATTCTGCCTACCATGTGGAGTATATATAGTTATAATATTTGTTTAACATCCTTTTCTGCTAATTCTATTATCTGTGTCATTTCTGGGTCTCTTTTAAATGATCATTTTTTAATCTCCTGCTTATGGATAATATTTTGTACTTTTTTATTTAAAAAATTTTGGATTGATTGATAAACACTGTGATTTTTATATTGCTTAGTGCTGAATTTCATTGTATTCCTTTAGATGCTGTTGGGCTTTGTTCTGGGACATGTTTAGGTTACTGGAATTAGTATGATCTTTTTGACATTTTCTTTCAAATTTTAAGGTTAGTTCAGAGAAACTTTTAGTACCAATTTACCTCAACTATGCAAGAAATACCCTCTATTTGATGCTTCCATGTTTTAAGAGTTCCTGCCATTCTGGCTGGTGGAAACATAAACTACTCAGCCCTCTATAACCTCCAGCAATGGTTCTGCCAATCCTTCCTGTTGGCTCTTTGCCTAATCTTACAGAGTTTTCTCAAACGTATTTGTAGATTAGCCAAAGAATCAAGGGGATTCTCCTTCAAATTTCTGGAAAGTTCTCTGTATGCAGATCCTTTCTATCTGTAATTTTGCCCCATAAATTCTACCTGTTGAGCCTTTTAAACTCCAAATTCTGTCTTCTGAACTTGAGACCATAGGACTGTTTGTTTTTTCTCTTTCTAAGCCTGGAAACCCCCTCTAGTCCATACGGTAAGGCAACCACAGGATTCATCTGCTTCCCTTCTCTCAAGGATTGCTGCCCTGTGCTGCATTTTGTACAATGGTTCAAAACTGTTATTTTATGTATTTTGTTCACCTTTCAAGTTGTTAAGGTGGGAGGGTATATCTTGTCCTTTCTAGTCTTTCCTGTACAAAAGTAGATGTCCATCCCCACCCACTTTTTATCTTTTTCCCTTTTCTTTTCCTCTCACTCTTTTTTAATTTTATTTATTTATTTTTAAGATTTTATTTATTTGACAGAGAGAGCACAAGCAGAGGGAGAGAGAGGGAGAAGCAGGCTCCCAGCTGAGCAAGGAGCCTGATGTGGGACTCGATCCCAGGACCCTGGGATCATGACGTGGGCTAAAAGCAGCCACTTAACCGACTGAGGCACCCAGGCGTCCCTTCCTCTCACTCTTCTTTTCCTTATCTTTTTATCCTCTTTGCTTTATAAGATAAAATACATGACCATTTTGGAAAATAACTTAAAACAGAAATTAAGATATAAAAAGAAGTTAAAAGTTGGGAAAATAGGTGATTGAATAACTTTCCATGCAGTAATGCAAGAGTAAAAAAAAAAAATCTAAGAATTAAATGTATAGGCTATAATAGAATTGATATTGATTAGGTCTATGATACCATATATTTACCTCTCCTGCTCTCTCTCTTTAATTTTTCTAGGTTATCTATCAATATTCTATCTCAAGATAAAGAAATAAAGACAAAAGGGAAGAAATTAGAAGTAAAATGAGCCAATGATAGAAGAACCGTCACATGGAAGGAAAATTAATGAAGATATGAGGAAAGATGTTGGCAATATATCAGTATCCAAGGAACGAAAATATCCTTAAAAATACTACTTCCTTCTTTTCAAATAAAACATTTCTCCTTAAAATAAAGGCAATATTGATATGGAAGTTTACTCTAAATGCAAACTTCGTCTATACTGCCACTTATGTGAAGACACTCAAGTGATTCTTTAGATCAAGCAATAGCAAACTCTGGCCCATGGGACAAATCCAGTCTGCTGTCTGATTTTATAAATAAAGTTTTATTTGAGCATATCCATACTTACTCATTTACATATTGTCTATGACTGCTTTTTCACTACAACAGTTGAGTAGCTACGATACAGACTGTGTGGCCCAGGAAAACTAAACTGTTTATTGTCTAGCTCTTTACAAGAAATATTTATCAATCCCTGCTCTAGACCATAGCTGTCCAACAGAATTTTCTGTGACAAGGGAAGCATTCTAATGTACATTTCCACCATGGTACCCACTTCCAATACAATATGATACATGTAGCTATTGAGTACTTCAAATATGGCTAATGCAACTGAAGAATTGATTTTTAAATTTAATTAATTTTATTTATTTATTTATTTTTAAAGATTTTATTTATTTATTCATGAGAAACAGAGAGAGAGAGAGAGAGGCAGAGGGAGAAGCAGGCTCCCAAGGAGCAGGGAGCCCGATGCGGGACTCGATCCCAGGACCCTGGGATCATGACCTGAGCCGAAGGCAGACGCTTAACCATCTGAGCCACCCAGGCGCCCAAATTTAATTAATTTTAAATAATTTAAATTAAAATACCTACATGTGCCTAATGGCTACAGTACAGCTGTACAGGACAGCACAACTCTAGATCAATTTCCTTTTTCAGGGGTAAAGATATTTATATCTTTCTCAAGCAGAACTAGGCCTAGAACTCGGGCTTTCCAATACCTAGTTCAGTGTCTTATCCACTAAACCAAGCTCCCCTTCTATCTTCTGTGGTTAATTTTAGCTCTTGACATTTATTTTTACAGAAGGTCCTCTATATCTGAGTAATCATTTTCTCTGTCCCTTCAAGTTACCAAATTGTTATAAAGGAAGCTAGAGTCTTCAAAATAGGAAAGTTCTCACTCATGAAAACCATTTACAAAATGTTACCCAAATAACCTCCCTCCTTACTAACATGGCATCTTTCCTATCCATCAAGTCAACAGCTTTGTTGTTCAGTTTATTACTGGTCAATGTTATAAACAGCTAACAATAAAATGGAAATACACTACAAATTGATTACGAAGTCCAAATGTTCAGATATAAAATTTCCTGAAGTCAAACATTAAAATAATGTTGGAGAAATACTTGAAGCACCTGTGAAGCCACTGATGAATCAGAAACTGATTAACCTAAAACTGTTAACGTAAAACTGTTAACCTAAAAAAAGAAATACCATAAGAATTTGAATATAAAAGGACTGACAGAAGACCTAGGAAAAACTTGTTATACCTCTCAAAATTTTTGCAAAAAGAACTTCCTTGAGGTAATGGTACAGAAAAATCAAGTGTGAGATGAAGTATATCCTGTACTGTCACACAATTTTGCCAGAAAAATTAGGCCATGAAAGCAAACTTTATTCACTCTTTTCTAATTTAGAAATTAGTATATGTTGCAATTAGAACCTAAACAAAATACTGCTTAGAAACGAGTTAACACAGCAGGCCTGAGACTGCTATCCAGAGAAGCTGCTTGCAAGGTGTGGCCTTTAGCTGACATCAATGAACTTGGCTGGTAAACAGTACCCTACGTTGATAGAAAACTTTCCCTATCGATAACAGTAGCTTTCTTTGCTTAAACATTCTACATAAGCAACGTGGTTTGTGCTCTTAGGAGTCTGGAATCTTGGTATGTCCTAGGCAGAGGGTGCTTACATGACCATCCCCAATATAAATCTTTGAAACTGAGTTTCTAATGGTCTCCCTTGAGTGGAAACATGGAAATGACATTTTTGTTGCTGGGGGAAAGGTAAGCTGTGAGTGACCTCTCATGAGGAAGACAGCCTAATAAAGCCTTCACATAAATACCTTCAGATTCCACCTGTGTTTTTTTCTGATGAGTCAGCTGCATATCCTTACTACGCTGCTGTAAGAAATCTTAGCTATGAGGGGTGCTTGGGTGGCTCATTTGGTTAAACATCTGCCTTCAGCTCAGGTCATAATCTCAGGGTCCTTGGATCGAGCCCCACGTGGGGCTCCTGCTCAGCGGGGAGACTACTTCTCCCTCTCCCTCTACCCTTCCGCCTATGCTCTCTCAAACAAATAAAATCTTAAAAAAAAAAGGAAAGAAAAAAGAAATCTTAGCTATGAGCACAACTGTATGCTGAGTTCTGAAAGTCCTTCTAATCAATTCCCAAATGAAGAGGTGGTATTAGGGACCTCCTAATTTTCTTTGTTTTATATTGCATTTTTCAGGATAATGTCTAAAAATGTGATTTTCCTACTACAGAATTTTGGCCCTTATTTAAGTGGTTTCACTTTAAGTGGTCTTTTCCCTGTACATATAACCAGTAAGCTCATTAATTTAATGATTCTTCCTGTTTCCCTTCTTCCATTTCATGATCACATAACCTTGAGATTCTTTTTTAATTTAAATAT
This sequence comes from Leptonychotes weddellii, assembly GCF_054177405.1. Classification (NCBI taxonomy): domain Eukaryota; kingdom Metazoa; phylum Chordata; class Mammalia; order Carnivora; family Phocidae; genus Leptonychotes; species Leptonychotes weddellii. The sequence goes on along the minus strand of NC_138375.1, from coordinate 90,341,625 downwards.
CTTAAAGGCCAAAGAGCTTCTTTGCTCAAAAGAAGCCACTCTGGACATTAGTCCACCCATCTGGTATTATTAATATTGTTTTGTTTTTAAGTAGGCTCCACGCCCAGGATGGAGCCCAATGCGGGGCTTGAACTCACAACCCTGAGATCAAGACCTGAGTTGAGATCAAGAGTTGGATGCTTAACCAACTGAGCCACCCATGTGCCCCTTTCTGATATTATTCTTAATCATTAGTTTATATCTCTTATTGCTGCAAATCATAAAGTCAATACTATTCCTTCATGTGACTACCTTTAGGCTGAAAACAGTGGGGATATGCTTTCATAAAATTAACAAAAAATCACCAGGGTTTTAAAAATATCTAGAGACAGATAAATTGGTGTTAGTGAGGGGTTCAAGGTATTTTTTATATGAACCTTGGTTTCATATGTTGTTATTGGTGGTGGTTTCCTTCACTATTTTTTCAAAGCCAATGATTAGTCCTGAAGTCTACATGCCTACTGATAACAATAAAAGTCTTCTCAGATTTGTCAAAGATGAGTTTAAAAATCTTAAGGATTTTAAGGTCTAGATTTGAAATTCAGTGTTACTGAAATAATGACCTTAGTAATTTTCTTTTGTGATGGCTGTCTGATTAAGAAAAACAAAGGAGAAAAATATACAACAAACCCTCAGGAACATGCATTTTAACCCATTTCTTTGAAACCTCAAACCCACTGAGAAATTTTGAGTTAAAAAACATCTGTCAACATATATTATCACTATAATTAGACTCTTTTATCACAACAGCAAATCATTTAAGACAATTAAAAATGGAATTAGATTTAGATTTATATTAGATGTATAGCCTACGTTTACCCTGAGACGTTTCATTTTATTCTGACTTACATGAATTTTATGAGGTAGAGACAATGGAAAAACAATTCATTAGTTAATATGATTTTCCAATCTATACACAATATCCTATCTTCATTCAAAATTTTAAGTAGGTTTTAAAAATCATTTATTTTAAGGAATTACTTTTGTGCTCAGTTTGAAATACCTTAATTTTCTTCACTCATTTTTATGAGAAAAAGTAAGAGGAACCCAGTCTGATGTGCACTGTACCTTTAAATGATCGTTGGCAGCAGCATCATGTAAGGGATTAATCCCATCTAGATTTTCACAATTAACATTAGCACCAGCTTTTAACAACTCTACAATTATATCATTAGATCCCTCACTAGATGCCTCATGAAGTGGTGTCCAACCTAAAAAAGGAAAAAAGAAAAAAACAAAACAAGCTGCTGCTTACAAATCAACATTCATGTACTATCTTCATTATTAAGCTTATTTGCACTAATGCAATGAATATCTATATTGATTCAAATGTATATACTATGTATTAGACAAGAAATAATATTGAAAACTATGGCCTTGAAATGTTTCAATTTTGAAAACCAATCTCATCAAAAATATTTGTTGATTCAAGGGCCAAAACAGAAGACTCACAGAATATAAAATATAATGGGACTAGAGTAAAACTAATCATGTCAATTTGTTTCAACTCAGATATTAAAATAGAGTAAGATCAAGTCTGCCTTCCCCATTTGTATCACTGCACTGTCGTATATCCCTCTAAAATGACATACGATTCTTGAAATCAATCTTTTGAGTTTTTCCCTGTTAACTCCTCACACAAGATTTTTTTGTGCTCAAGCAAAATGTTAGATCAATTTAAAAATGGAGGCTGAAAATAAAAATAAGGAAAGAGAGAAACAATGAATAACTTAAAGAGAGGAGAAAGAGAAGGGATAGGGAAATGGGAAAAAATTGGCACTCTCTCCAAAGTCAGAGTTTAGTATTCAGATCTCCAAGAAAAAGACCTAAATAAAGCTCCCTTTACTCCCCATTCTGTATACTTCCTCTGAATGCTCCCACATGTATGTTAAAAACTGTTTCAGAGGAGGTTATTTTAGCAACTGGTGAAAACCAAGATAAATTTAACTATTCAACTAAATAATATATTTAAAAAAAAACAGTTCAAAGTTAGCAGCCAGGATCAAAACCGGGGAAGGGTGGATGAAATGTGTATTTCAGTGAGTTCAAGTTATAAACACAATTAAAATTTCAAGAATCCAAACCTGCATTATCTTTTAGATTCACATCTGCTCCAGATTCTATTAGAGCCTTCACCAGAGTCAAATTTCCTCTTCTGGCAGCCAAATGAAGCTGGCTTTCCCCTCTGGCATTCCTCTTATTGATCCCAGCTGTTTTTACTTCTGTAAATTTGCCAAGTAAAACTGAGGCTTCTTTTCTGTCAAATGCTGATCATTACAAAGGAGCTTAGAAAATACACAGCAACTTCCTCAAATATCCTAAGTAGGGTGCACTATACAAAACATATATCAATATCATCATTGCTATTACTGTTTTAAAATATAACTTGTGAAGGAATTGTAGAGCATCTAAGTACATTACTTTGCATTCATTCCAACAGCTGTTTAGTCACCCTACCATGAGCTTGATTAAAACAAACTTGCTTCAGTTCTACCCTCATTTCACTCTCAGTAGTCCTTTAACAATGGACAAAATTTTTCTTAAAACAAATTGTGATTTTATAAAACATCTCTTTCTATAGCTCTTCTCTATCCCAGTGAGTGTTTCTGATCACAAAAGACACCAAAAACTGAACCATGGCCCAATGGATTATTTTTCTTTCAAAAAACATGCAATACAACATCATTATCCAAAGATTTTTTAAAAAATCTTCTTGCACCACAAGTTAGAGAGACTTAAATTGGAGCTAAAAAAAAGGACCATGTTTTCCCCTCAATTTCGTCCCCAAACCATGCTAAAATGATAGTAAAACATTTTTTTAAAAGATTTTATTTATTTTTTAACAGAGAGCGAGAGAGGGAACACAAGCAGGGAGAGTGGGAGAGGGAGAAGCAGGCTTCCCACCGAGCAGGGAGCCCGATGTGGGACTCAATCCCAGGATCCTGGGATCATGACCTGAGCCGAAGGCAGACACTTAATGACTGAGCCACCCAGGCGCCCCGTAAAACATTTTTTTTTAATACCATAAAAAGAAAATAGAAGAGGAAACAATAGAAGACAAAGACTTCAACAACTTTTTGGGAACCGGAAAATCACTGCGGGAGAAGAGTTTCCAACTTGATGAAGTAGGGGAAATGCCTCAACCCAAATGCCAGCAAAAAGAATTAGGGAGAGAGTCCACCTAAACCCAGCACTTGGGGGCATCAAGTGCGGTGAAAGGCAGTGTTTGTGGAACTGGGCTAGAAACATGGAGACTGAATGAAAGTATATATATATACAAAAGTTGGGACTCCAAGTTCCCTTCCCCAACCCTGAATTGTCTGGCAACCTTTCCTCTTACCCAAGGTCCCCATCCCCAAGCCATGAAACTGGAGATTTATTTTCTGTAGAAATCACATCAAAGAAGCTTCAGAGTGAGACACAAGGAAGGCAAAGTAGAGGATTAGAGTGATGAAACAGAAAAGAATATTCATTAAACCAGCAGTCCTCAAATGTAGTCCCAGATTAGCAGTGTCAGTGTCACCTGGGAAACTTGTTGGAAACGCTAATTCTCAGACTATGGACTCTGAGAAACAAACTGAGGGTTTTAGAGGGAAGGGGGGTGGGGGGGATAGGTTAGCCCGGTGATGGGTATTAAGGAGGGCATGTACTGCATGGAGCCCTTGGTGTTATACACAAACAATGAATCATGGAACACTACATCAAAAACTAATGATGTAATGTATGGTGACTAATGTAACATAATAAAATGAAATTAAAAAAAAAAAAGAAATGCTAATTCTCCAGCCCACCCCCACAAGCCTACTGTGGAGGACAGATTTTAAGGTAACTCCTAATGATCCCCATCTCCTGGTATTTATGGCCTTGTATCATCCACTCCTCTTGAAGAATTTGCTTCTAACCAATAGAATACCTCAATATTGAGGGTATTTCACTTCCTTGATTAGGTTATAAGAGATTGTAACATTTTCTGTCTTGCTAGCAAACTTGCTCTGTCACCTTCAGCTTGCATGTTTTGATGAACCAAGAGGACACACTGGAAAAGCTCATGAAGGAAGAAACCGAGGATGACCACAAGGTGGCCACAACCCTCAAGGAAGAGAATTCTGACAACCACATGAGCTTGAAAATGGATCCTTCCCTGGTTGAGCCTTCAGATGAGACCCCAGTCTTGGCCAACACCTTGATTGTAGCCTATGAAATATCCTGAGCAGAAGATCTGCCTAAGCCATGCCCAATTCCTGATTTACAGAAACTATAAGATAAAAAATGTGTGTTGTTTTAAACTGCTAAGTTTGCAAATGTGTAATACACTAATAGATAATACACCTAATGTTCAGACTTTCTGGGGGTAGAGCCCAGTAATCTGTGTTTTAACAAACTTTCCAGGTGATTCTGATGCAAGATAAGGTTTAAGAACCACTGCACTAAACCTTAAGACTCTCTCCCTGTTCTATTTCCTAAATGTCACAGCAACTAGGCACATAGTTTCAGGGCAAGAGATAAAAAGTTTAGAGAATTACTCTCTAAAAGATGGATTCTTCAGTTAATGTGAATCACAGGGGAGACTGACAGCCTCACATCTACATTCCCCTGACATCTAGACAAATCATACTGCTCTTACAAATCTGTACTCAGAAATTCTTTATTCAAAGAATAAAGATATATCTATTATATATATTTATTATATATACATATATAGAGAATATATTTTAAAATTATGAAATATCCAAAACAGCAGACCTGTAGTTTGCAAGTTTGAATTGAAAAATCTCTCTAATAATTGTTACTGTGAGTGGTACAAATCCTCTCAACCTCATCCTAGTTCATGGTGTGTTGTAGCAAAGAAGGTAGGCACATGGTAAACATTTTGGGGCAAAAACTCAAAAATTATTCCATTTTACTGTCATCATAAATTTCTATAGCATGTAACTAAAATTTTAAAATAAAATCTGGAAAAAACTGGAAAGGAAGCAAATAGGACTCACACTAACTTCACAAAAAACTTCTTCATAAAGTCCACTGCAGTTAATGCTGAGTACTTCTTAATTGCATTATACTTTATTAACAAATTAATAAATATTAATTGATAATATATTTAATAATTGGTATCAACAATATTATTTATTAATAAAGTATAATGCTACTAAGACATACTCAGCTTTCAGTTACTTTGTATGTGATCTATTTTTTTTTTTTTTTATTCTCTGGAAACTCAAGATCCTTAATTACATCTGCAGAGATTCTTTTTCTATTTAGGTAAAATTCACCCTTTTATATAAGATATTATCACAGGTTCCAGGGATTAGGACATGGACATGTTCTGGAGGGCCACTATTCAACCCACTACAGGATGGATGTATAAGAAGGGCTTTAGATTATATGAGATTATTTAGATTATATGAGAGGGGGACAATGGGAGAAGGTTCACAGAGAATGCCTAATCCAGTGTCCTTCCTACCTCTTAATAGATGATAGATAAATGAACTTTTCAGTATTTACCATTTAACCTGAAGTGGCCTGGCTTAGCCAATGTTCACCACAGAACTAGCTCCAAGAACTGTTAAAGGATAGTTAACTTGTCCATACAGTCAAACACATGCAGTTCGTTCATCTGACAAAAAGAAACCAGTGGCCATTCTTTAATTTGCCTTATGGTGAAAGGGCTCAATGGAAGTATCTAAAGGATCTGGCAAAATTCAGATGCACTGGGGCGCCTGGGTGGCTCAGTCGTTAAGCGTCTGCCTTCGGCTCAGGTCATGGTCCCAGGGTCCTGGGATCGAGCCCCGCATCGGGCTCCCTGCTCGGCAGGAGGCCTGCTTCTCCCTCTCCCACTCCCTCTGCTTGTGTT
>NC_138375.1:90325094-90335635 GCF_054177405.1 Leptonychotes weddellii | reverse complement strand
GCAACCTCAGTGTTGCAGTTCTCGTTACTGGTTATATGATTAGAAAAGAGTCTAGCCTCATAACTGTTCCAAATTTCTGTTCCTAGCTGGATTGATTTTTTTAAAATTTTATTTTGTTTTATTTATTTATTTTTTAAGGGAATGAAACCCTTTAAAAATGCTTTTAGGGGCACCTGGCTGCCTTAGTTGGTAGAGCATATGACCCTTGATCTCAGAGTTGTGAGTTAGAGCACTAATTGGGTATAGAGATTACTTAAAAATAAAATCTTTAAAAATAAATAAATAAAAAATGTTTTTATATAACAAAGTTTGCTGGATGCAATTCTGATGGGAATACAGTGAATCACTGAAATCAACAGAGCTAACAATTTCCTGCTATGGAAATGTTAGGTTAACTGATATTAAATAAGTGCTATATTAAAAAGAAACATAAAAATTGGTAGAAATATTGTTTATTAACTTCTGTAAATATCAATTTAGCAACAATCTTTGATAATAACGGTTTGGTTTTCAAAGTAAACAATACTACTTAACTAATAATATCCCTAAATTATAGTCCACATGTCCTCATTCTTGTCAGTTTGGCTAAGTTCAGCGGAATTCAGTTAGAAATTTCTATAAAATAAGTAAATCTACAGGAGATGTGTACAAAGCAAGCAATATACTACTAATACCTGGTTTATGAGAAATTTCCTTTTCTTCTTTCTGTCTAAGTTGTGAGATGTTGGCCAATTCTTTACTGGTATTGTCAGTGGAATAAAAAAATGTATCATGTATGGTTTTGCTCTCTGGAAGATCTTGTTTCCTTTTTTTAACTGTAGTTGTTTCTATTACTTGAGAATTAACAACTGTGGATGAAGGCCCATTTGAAGAACTTGTTTTCTGGCTTTCATCATTGTAATTCCTTTTAGTGTCTTCTCCCTCATTTACCTTTTCCACAATATGTGTATCTGTTTGATCCATTAAAGGAGTCAGTGCTCTGGAGCTAAAATCTTGAGACCTTTTGAATAGCTTCACATGACTAGTCAATTTTGAAGCTTCCTGTGTTGAAAATGTTCTTGGACAAGCTAGGGAAGTATGCTCAGGATTGCCATGTGAGTGATCAAAAGAAGTTTCACATGCGCATTGTTCATAATTGGCAATATGTTGTTCAGGACCTATTGTATTATCTGAATCAGAAAGATTAACAGCTTCCTGTTGTGGAAGTATGATTAGACTGTATGCTTTTAATTCATTTTCCTGTGAAAAATGGTTTTCAGAAGGGAAAAACTGATGAAAATCCATTTCTTCTGTATTTGTTATATTCTCGTTATAACTACAGTGGTTTTTGCAACCTGTAAAACATACCGGTCTTTTACATGCTATAGTCTTCTCAGAGGTAAAGCAATCATCATCATCAACATTATTATAATTTTCCTTTATAAAGGATGCAAAAGAATGTTCCCACTTATTAAGGCTCTCACCTTTTTGACCTGAGTTACTGTTTTCAGGAGATTTATAAGGGCTAATGTGCTGCTGTTCTTGGTGAGTATGAGACTGCTGATCTGTAGTAACAAGTGGTAACTTGATTTCTTTCTGTAAGGAAAGTCCTGAGAAAAGAACAGCTTCCTCTTGGTCAGTGGATTCTAAGAATTTTATTTCTTGATTATCTGATAAATCTAGGCTCTGGGTATGTGTCTCTCTGGGAATTGAACAAGCCTCAATATTGTTACCTAATCCATTTTTCAGGCTTGACAGAGGTGGGCTAAAAAGTTTATGTGACTTTTCTGGAAGGTCATCAAAGGCTTGGAGATTATCTTGCTGACCATTAACCAATCTGTTTCTTCTTCTGAAAGAAGAAAGAGCTATTATCTTTCTTGGAATGTGTATTTCTTGTTTTGCATCATCCACTTGAGTTCTTTTATGTTGTGTGTTTCTTCTTCCTTTATCATTAGACACATTTGTGTTAGGACCTTTGACATTCTGAAGACTCTTCTTTCTGAGTCCCCTAGTAGAGTGTATTTGGTTAAGAGTTGATTGTTTATGCTTGGATTTACCAAATTTTGTGTCTTTGGAATCTTTTTGGTAAGGTTCATATACATCTTCTTTATTTATAAATAATCCTCCTTTACTTCCTTTATCAACTTTTTCAAGTTCTGACTTCTGTCTGTTGGAATTTTCATTACAAACGAACCCAATGAGATTTTTAGAACTGAATTTTGGTTTCTAAAGAAATAAAACATATAGTTAGCTTTAATTTTCAGCTGTAGTTCTATACTCAATTAATTCAGGATTATTGATAAATCAAACCATTACTCCATTCAATTTTGTGATTTGATCTAACCACAGGGCCTGATGGGATATATACAACCTGATATTTTAAAAAGACTAATAGAAAAAGGCAAATGTAGTAGACTAAGACTCAGTATGTGTACTAATCTGTATTTTCTGCTTCACATTTTAATTTGTTTTTGCCAGTATTTAGCAGTATTAATCTCATTAAGCATAAAAAAAATTTAATCTACTTAATTTTTATGGGCTTTAAGCATAATCAAACAAGAATGCTTTCAAGACCCTCTCCTCTCCTAATTGTTATATAGATACAGCTAGAATTAAGAGAGTTCTTTCATCTAGTGTCTGTGACAGACTATAGGTAGGGCAGCAGAAGAAGGAATTTAAAAACAAGAAGAGAAATATGCTCCCAAACTGATTTGCATGAAAAAATTATTGTGGGCTGCTAAGATTAAAACAGGGACACCACTTCCTCTCACTCACCACAACTCAAGCACCAGATGAAGAGTAACTGCCCACCATATAAAATTTGAAGGAATGGATCAACACCTTTGGCTCTTGTACTGTGCTTAGGCCAGAGGAAATTCGACATGGTTGATAAACCTCCTGGCTCCATGAAGAGGAGGACAAAGGAAATGGCTACTGATACGTCAGTGTGCCGAGACAAGCTATATTTACTCAATTGCTTCGCAAACTAACAGCCCAGAACCCTCTGATTCTCATGTAATTATTCTTAAGTTTCTTAAAAGTAAAGGTGAAGTCACTATTCCTGATGAATGAATGCTTCGGCATCTTTCCTTCCACTCTGATTATCTATAAAATAAGTAGCAGGTTCATTCCATAAACATGTTTATTGCTAAACAGAGCTATACCTTGTGCTGGTGTGCATCCTCTATGTCTAATGGGTCGGTGCTGTTCTTTTGAGCTGTAAACAAAAAGAGAAAATCAAAGAAAATAGCCTCCAGTGGTCAGACTCTAGATTTCTAAAACCCACCTGTCCTTTGCCCTGAGAAAACCAGAGAAGTAAGTGAAATTATGCAAACATTTTCCATTCAAATTGGCACATATAACATTCTATAACTGATAGTTCTCCTATGTTTTAGAAGCCCCATACTATCTTGAGAAAGCTGAAAACATTTCTGTAGGAAAAGCAATATGGCTCCAACAAGGTAATACCAAAGGCTGGCAATAAACTCACTATTTTAACATTCCCCATAGATATATCCAGAAACACAACTGTTGGCAAACTACTTTTAGAAAGCAAGATTCTTTCATAATTTACTGGATTATCATTTCCTAATATGTCTGCTTAATAAGGTTCTAGTTTGAATGCTTCATTCTCTTTATTTATTTTTTTATCTTTATTTTTTTAAAGATTTTATTTATTTATTTGTCAGAGAGAAAGAACACAAGCAGGGAGAGCGGCAGGCAGAGGGAGAAGCAGGCTCACCGCTGAGCAAGGAGCCCCATGTGGGACTCGATTCCAGGACCCTGGGATCATGACCTGAGCCGAAGGCAGCCGCTTAACCAACTAAGCCACCCAAGCGTCCCTGAATGCTTCATTCTCTTAAAAGTGAAACATACATGCAGGGAAAAGGTCGCTCTTGAGAATGAGTAAGACAAAAAAAAGACGGTTTGAATAAAATATACCTAGGTTGATAATAAAAAAAAAAAAGTACTTTAGTGTCTCTTTTAAATACTAGAGGTGGAATTAGTTACCTACATATGCATTTGGCCACAACAGATAAAAACCTAGAAACAGTGCTTTGCACATAGGAGGTATTCAATGATTATTTAATAGAGGAAGGAATAAATGAATGAAAATTCTTTAAATACATTATGAACTAGAAATTTAAAAATATTTTAACAGGGATGTAGCTGGGAAAAAGAACATTTTATTTCTTGGGAGTAGTTTTCATGACAGCAATCAAATTATAATGTACATAATGAGGCTTGGCATTCACCTATACACCTCATGCAGGAGAGTTGACACACAGAATGTCCTTCAGTGAAGCAAAGGAGCTGGGAGCACAGTCTCTGGAACCGATTCCTGAGTTTTTATCGTCACTCATTCGCTTAACAGCTGGGTGACCCTGGGTTAAGTTTCTTAGTATCTCTGCCTCAGCTCCATAAAATCAAAGTAGTAACAGTCCTTATCTTATAGAATTGTTATGAGGATTAAATAAGATAATCCATGTAAAGACTTTAGAGGAGTTCTTGGCACAAAGAAAATGCTCCATCATTAATTTTGTTATTATTATTTTTCAAGAGCAAAAAGGACTGTGTGCCTTCTCCTAACTTTGGTTCTTAAATAGAAGAGCAGGGGGCACTTGAGTGGCTCAGTGGGCTAAGCGTCTGCCTTTGGCTCAGGTCATGATCCCAGGGTCCTGGGATTGAGCCCTGCATCTGGTTCCCTGCTCAGTGGGGAGCCTACTTCTCCCTCTCGTCCCCACTCTTGCTCTCTCTCGCTATCTCTGTCTCTCTCTCAGATAAATAAAATCTTTAAAAAAAATAAATAAATAAAAATGTTTTAAATAAAAAAGCAGAAGAATGTTTTACAGGAACCACCATTTGGGGCATGGTTCCTAAGAGAATCTGGAAGCAAGAAAGGGGCTCTTCTCCCCTCTCACTTTGTTTTGTTTTCTGTATAGAAAGCATCTTTCAACTAACATCTTTCTTTTTTCTGTTCATCTTATTTAAATTCAATTAATTAACATATAGTATATCATTAGTTTCAGATGTAGAGCACAGTTATTCATCAATTGTATATAACACCCAGTGCTCATTACACCACGTGCCCTCCTTCATGCCCATCTCAGTTTTAAGAGTCTATATGCTCTATTATAACCAACTTAAAAAAAAACAAACTACACAGATATAAATTCTGAAGTGGTGAATTTTAGTGACGTAGCTGTAATTCTTTTCACTCTGTTGCTCCAAGCTCTGTCATATGTAAGATACTGTATTGAAGTATTTTACATACATCAACTCTAATCCTCACAATAACAATCCCACAGATATGTAGGTAGAGGAGTAGATATTATTATTAAGCCCACATTTACAGATGAGAAAAGTGAGAGTGTTAATTTACCCCAGGCTATAAAATTAGTAAGAATGAACTCTTGTCCTATACCAAAGTAGATGTATTGTACTCTACAACAGAAAAGCACCAAATATATATTGCATGAGGAAGGTCCTTTATCCATCATTCCCATAATTAAAAGCTCTTCAACTGAAATTTAAAAACAAATACTCTGTTTGATATTCTTTATTTAAGTAAACTAATTTTTTCATTTATATTGATAAGTAAGCTGATAATTAATGACAGACTTTGAAAGTTCAAACTTAAGAAATATTCAAACCACCTGATGAAGCACGATAATACAGCCCACCTCGTAAATTGCCTCCCTAAAGAAGAGTGGGAGCTAACTCCTAAGAAGAAAGGCTTGGGATTCCTTCCCTGAATGAAATTCCCTTGGGTAAGTATAGGTCAGAAGTGGGCAATGGTGAACAGGAGATTCTGGATTTGGAGAAAGGGCTAAAATGCTGGAGAAAGCACTCTCAGCAGAGCAAAACAATGCATGCTACCATAAAATAGAGAAGTCAAGCAATTAATCAGATTATCAAAACAAAAAAACATAAAAATACACATACTTTTGCCTCCAACTGAATATCTGCAATTTTTCATATAGCTTGAAATGTAAATATGAGTGCAATAATCTATACAGTTTATATAAATACGAATATAATAATCTATCTCAATGTGCTTTTATAGACCTGGCCTCAACAAGGTGGAGTCTGTCCCTCTTATTTTCTGATGAGATTGGGCTAAAGGGGAAGAAGGCTTTTGTTCTAAAGAACCATTAATTCATTACCTCTTGGTGGACTTTAATTATCAATGATGTTATCTCTTTATTATAAAGTAGGCTGTTTTGTTTTTTATTGTTACGTTAATCACCATACATTACATCATTAGTTTTTGATGTAGTGTTCCATGATTCATTGTTTGCGCATAACACCCAGTGCTCCATGCAGAACGTGCCCTCTTTAATACCCATCACCAGGCTAACCCATCCTCCCACCCCCCTCCCCTCTAGAACCCTCAGTTTGTTTTTTAGAGTCCATCATCTCTCATGGTTCGTCTCCCCCTCCGATTTCCCCCCCTTCATTCTTCCCCTCTAAAGTAGGCTGTTTTAATCCAAGTCTTAGTCCTTAGTCAATAGCATTTAAACAGTTACCTCTTTAGGGAAAATTTTATTAAAATATAGTTTAATGGAGTGCCTGGGTGGCTCAGTCAGTTGAGCATATGCCTTCGGCTCAGGTCATGATCCCGGGGCCCTAGAATAGAGCCCCATGTCAGGCTCCCTGCTCAGCGGGGAGTCTACTTCTCCCTCTCCCTCTGCTCCTGCCTCGTGCTCTCTCTCTCTCAAATACATAAATATTTAAAAATATAAAATATAGTTTAATAAAATTGAATGAAGCACATACACATCTCTTGAAGGTAAAGAATTTGTTTCGTTTGTTGTGTTTAAAAGGACTAACACACTACTTATTCAACAAATATTTACTGAATGCCTACTGTATACAAGGCATTTTAGTACTCATCACCAGACTAAATAAAGATCCTTTCCTTCATGGAGCTTAGATTCTTGGGGAAAGACTGAGAATAAAAAATAAACAAACTGTCCAATGTGTTAAAAGGTGTTAAGTGCTATGGGAAAAGGATAAATAGAATAGTAGAGTAGGGTAAGAGGGATTGGAATGAGTGTGGCAGTTTGAATAATATGTTCATAAAATTTTTGATACTCCTCCTTTCAAAAGGTGGAACTTCCCAGACTTAGTGACTTACTTAGAACAAATAGAATATGGCAGAACTGGTTGTATATCACTTCCAAGATTAAGTTATAGAAAGCTTGTGGCCTCTGTCTTGGGTGCCTTCTCTCTCTTGCATCACTTGCTCTGAGCCAGCTGCCAGGCTGTCAGCAGGCCTAAGGAAAAAGCTCATGTGGCAAGTAACTGAAGCCTCTAGCTAACAAGCAGTGAGGAACTGAGGCCTGCCAAGAACCATGTGAGTGAGCTTGAAAGTGGATTTTCCTGTCCTAGCTGAGCCTCGAGATGACCATCTGTCTAAGAGCTTGGCTGCAACCCATTAGAGACCCTGATCCAGAACTGGTTACTCACTTGAAAGGCTTTCAGACTTGTAATCCTCAGAAACTCTGAGAGATAATAAATGTTGTTTTAAGATGCTAAATTTTGGGTAATTGTTGCATAGTGATAGATAACTAGTACAGTGAGGGTGGGAAGGAGGCAGGTTGCAGCAGTATTAACTAGGATGGTCTAGGCCTCCCTGAGAAGATCACATTTGAACTAAGACTTGAAGGAGGTGGAGGAGGCCCATCTGAAGAACAGCAAGGAGGCCAGTGTGACTGAAGTCTAGTGACAGAGGTAGAGAATGGTAGGAGAAGAAATTAATTAGGGTGGACAGCTGATATAGGGGCCTGTAGGCCACTATAAGGATACTGACATTTCTTCTAGATTAAATGGAGAGCCACTGCAGGGTCTTGAGCAGAAGAATGCTGTGATCTTACCAAAAATCTAACAGACACATTAAGGAGAATATAAAGAAAGTGCCATATATGTAAATTCTTCTTATTGACAACCATAAATCGAGTTCTTTTGTAGTTCAATTTTTTTTTAATAAAGATTTTATTTATTTATTTGAGAGAGAGAATGAGATAGAGAGAGCATGAGAGTGGGGAGGGTCAGGGGGAGAAGCAGACTCCCTGCTGAGCAGGGAGCCCGATGTGGGACTCGATCCCAGGACTCCAGGATCATGACCTGAGCCGAAGGCAGTCACTTAACCAACTAAGCCACCCAGGCGCCCTGTAGTTCAATTTTTACCAGTGTAATGGATGACAGGGTAAAAATACAGCCATAAGAAAAGATTGTTAGGGAATAGAAATGGAAATAAACAATCCTGGCCATACTCATCGAGAAAGATACAGCCAAATATAATTTACATCATATCATGTTATTCACCCAAAAAATTGTAAGGGAAAAAAAGAACTTTATAAAAGTTTTCTTAACTGTTTGCAATGCAAAGCACCAGTGAAAAGTACATTTGATATTATTTCTCTTTGTTCTCTTTGTTCTTTTAGAGACCTACCATTATGTGCACTTGCAAACAAGTCAGTGTGCTTTATTAAAGGAATGGGGCAAGGACACCACTGGATGGATTTTCTCAAAACTAAGAAGGAAAAGAAACTTAATTTCTATAATTCTAAATTCAATTTCTGTAACTCTCTATGAATATGATAAACAGATATAACAGGGCAGTTTAATCTTACCTGGTTTTTGGTGTTTAGGAATATATTTCTCAAGGAGACGCTTCATACATGAATCTTTGGCCTCATCCAAAGGACACTTTCCACCGTCACTTCTAAGTAACGGATCGGCTCCATTCAAAAGAAGTAACTCTGCCACCTATGGGAAGATTGTTCATGTGAGCATGCCCAGACAAAAGGTATATTATTGTAAATGTGTGCTAACATACAACTCTAAGCAACATCTGATATTTCTTTCAATAACAGAGTTTGGGTTTACCTCCAACAACTTTGCCCAATAAAAAAATTAATGTAATTGCGACTGAATCATAATTTGTTGATATACATACCCTTATCTTACCAAAAAAAGAGAGAAACAGGGAGAGAGGGAGAGGGGTAGAGAGGAAGAGGGGTAGAAAGGGAGAGGGAGGGAGGGAGGGAGGGACTGAAAGAGGAAAGGTGAGAAATGTATATAGTTCAGATGCTGGTGAAATGGAGCTGGCAGATATACCAAGAATTAGCATTGGGTTCTGTAGTAGTAAATGTAAGTTTAGCAGGTTCCAGGAGATGGTTATGTCTTCTGTCTATAACTATGTTGCTGCTGCCCCTCCTCAGAGTGTCAGGGAGAAACCAGTCAACCCTTAATCTATTACTACTCCTCAAGTAACCTCCTCTATGAAGCACTCCCTGACCTCCCATCCATTGCTGCTCTAGAGAAAAATGACCTCTCCCTTCTTTCAGGTACATATTTTACCATAGTGCACAATATATATATTTATTATTACATTATTTCTTATATATTTGTCTTGCCTGTATGCTAAGGTTTCTGAGGGTGGGACTACATTTTTCTTTTAAAATTTATTATTTTTGAATAGGGAATTAATGAATACCATTCAAAATACAGAAGGCTCAGAAAAGTATACAATGAGAAATAAGTTTCCCTCCTCTACCCTTATCCTCCAGTCATCCAATTTTTTCCTAGGCCCTTGTTACAGTTTCTTCTGAATTTTTCCACAGTTAATCTAGTCCAACAGGTATATGTATGTATGTATGTATGTATGTATGTATACATATATTTTTTTCTTATGCAAGTGGTCATATAGTATATACATTCCCTTATATTTTGCCCCTGAACAACAAAGCTTTGAGACTGTACCATACCAGTATAAAATAAACTTCATTATTTTTAGCATTTGAGGAATAGTCTACTAGTAAATGTACTGTACTTTATTTAACCAGTACCGTCCCAATAGATGTTTAAGTTGCTTTCAAGCTACAGATATATGTCTTAATTATCTTTATATTGCCAGTGCTTATCTCAGTGTCTGGCACAGAGTAGTCAATAATATTATTTAATAAAAGAATGCATGTAATCAGGGAGGATATGCGGAGTAGGATCTAAGTAACCCTACACTAAAAGGAGACTAAATTTTCATGTTAATATCTGGAATGAGAAAAAGGATCTGAATTTCTGTAAATTGTATATACCCCTCAAATTAAATATATATGCATTGTTCCTTTTATAACAGACCATACTAGGAGAGAAAAACATAATACCACAAAGAGACAATATAAGCCAGATCCCTTAAAAATTATTAAGACTCAGCAATTCTGTTTCTCAAACTATTTTATTATGAGAATTTAACGCTAGATAGGGAAATTGGAAGTAATAGTATATATAATTAAATCTATAATTCATATATAAGCCAGGTGTAAGAGGATAACGAACTTATGTCTGGATCTTCATGTTTTGTTCAGCAAAGAAAATAAAGAGTATACAGCTTTCTTTTAGGAAAAGAAGTTTTGAAGAAGAAGAAGGTAGCGGGAGGGGAAGAATGAAGCGGGGGAAATCGGAGGGGTAGACGAACCATGAGAGACGATGGACTCTGAAAAACAAACTGAGGGTTCTAGAGGGGAGGGGGGTGGGAAGATGGGTTAGCCTGGTGG